>NC_052518.1:42330561-42630561 GCF_014356525.2 Nilaparvata lugens | reverse complement strand
GAAGGAGAATTTTTCACTTTTTGAAGAGTAATAACTTTTTTTATAAGAGTCAGTTTGGATTTCAGGAGGGTTTGAGTACGGAAATGGCATTGTATAACTTCATTTCTCAGATTTATTCGGGATTGAATGCAAGAAATGTAAAGGTCTCTGGACTATTCCTTGACATAAAGAAGGCATTTGATACGGTTGACCATTCTATTCTACTTAAAAAACCAAATACTGCTGGTATCCGTGGCCGGGCTTCAGAATGGATGAAATCATACCTTGAAAATAGGCAGCAGTATGTTTCCATTGAAGGTGTAAACAGTAACATTCTTAGTATTAGCAATGGTGTGCCCCAAGGATCTGTTCTTGGACCCCTACTATTTCTTGTATACATTAATGACTTATTCTCTTACAAGTTCAATGGCATTGCAACGTCTTTTGCTGATGACACTGCATTCTCTTACTCATCTAAAAATGTTGAAGAAGTGATGATGCAGCAAGATCTTGATACACTCCGCCTTTGGTTCAATTACAATAAGTTAACACTAAATGCTGCAAAAACAAATTACTTAACTTTTTCTTTGTCATCATCACTCATTTTGAATGTCCCTATTTCCTATCATGAAATTGACTGCAATAGGATGCAGTGTAACTGCACTGTTGTAGAAAGAAATCAGTCTATAAGATATCTTGGGTTGGTTGTAGATGATAAATTGTCATGGAATATCCATGTTCTGGGTCTAAGGAAGCATCTATTCTACTTGTTAAGAGTTTTCTATAATCTAAGGCAATTCCTTCCCCCAAATATTTTGCGTCAACTATACTTTGCTTTCCTTAACTCCAAATTGGATTATGGGATAGCATGCTGGGCTTCAACTTACATTTCTCACTTCAAATCAATAATTACATTACAAAAAGCAGCAGTTCGAGTTATATTTGGAGTTCACAGACAAACCCATTCTTTCCCTTTCTTCAGACGGATAAATGCATTGCCTCTCAGACATCTGTACGTCTTCAAGGTCCTAGCTCTATTCTACAGGATGAGTGGAAGCTATGGTCAGCCCATGGTTGAGGGTAATCATTCCCAGCAAACGTGGCAGATAACTCTGGGATTGGTGAGATGCCCTAAAGCAAGCTGTACTCTCTTTCAGAAGTGCTTTCTATTTCTTGGGCCGAAGTTCTACAATATTCTGCCTGCAGAAATTAAAAATTTGAGAACATTTAAAAAATTTAAATCAAAACTAAAGCCTTGACTTTTTGAAGCTCATCCAAATGATGTTGAGGAATGGTTTATTGTGCTGCATTGAACATGATTATACACCCTTTGAATAATTTTGTATCTCAAAATTCGAGTCCTATAATTAGGCATTTATAATTTTTTCAATGTGTGAATGTGTGTGTGTGTGCGTGTGTGTGTGTGCGCTTGAAGAACCAAACGACTCCTGCTTGCACTCAAGTGATATTTCTCTCACTTTGCAAGCTAGTATTTATTCCACTTGCATCAATATGCATATTATACATCATTTTCTGGTTGTACAATGTCAATTAATATAATATATTTGTATTTCCGAAAAGATATATTTTATGTTCATTTGGTCATGATACAAAATTCCCTTCAAATTTTAATATTTACAGTTTATCATTTATAAACAAATAGGTAATATGCTAGTTATGTATTATATACTTTTTATTTATTTATTTTTAAATGCTTTGTAATGATATTGTATAATGCATAAATATATACTATGTACTATATATCCATATTGTATTGCATTTTGAGCAAGTGAAATAAAATTTATTCTATTCTATTCTAATATACAGTATAACTAATTTTGAGCATGAATTGAGCTAATTTGGATGAAGTTCAGAATGAGAAGAGGTAGGAAGAGAAGAGATAATAGAAGTTACAGACAGGTAATACTGCATATAAGAAAACAGAATAACGAATATATAAATAGAATATGCGAATAGAAGGTTGGAATGTGACTATGGTGAAAATCACAATAGTGAAGTCACAAAGTGCCAATCATAAGTTTACCGTCATTATTATGATGACTGTTATTTCTGTTATTGTTGTCAATTCCACGAAAAGTCAACTTGAATCCTGCTGTAAGTTTACTATACACACTAGTAATATACATGTGGAGACTGGATTCAGGCTTTGTTGATAAACAGAAATGGATTTAATAGATTATGGATTGACAATGAACTGAGATGAGGAAGAAGCGTTATAAACTCAGCAATTCGAAATAGGTTATAAATGTATTATTAAAGTGAACTTAGGTTTCAGAGCAATTTTCATAATTTTATCAGCAGTGGAAAAGGTTCTATTTTTGTACTATGCTGTCGTTAGATAAAAAGTGACACATTTGATTAGCTGGAAACATCATTCGGTTATGTCTAATGGAAAACTAGTTTCCTGATTGAGTATTGGATGATTCAATCAGTAAAAACGTTTCAGTATACTAGATGAATAATTGCTATAACTAAATTGATATAGCTTTATTCCAGTTATATTTTTTCCATGAAAACAGTATTATATATGTTCAAAAAAGCAAAAATTAATTTTAAGATTCGTAAACATAGAATCCAGTTATATTTTTTCCATGAAAACAGTATTATATATGTTCAAATAGCAAAAATTAATTTGGTAAAAATGGTATCTATAGGGCAATTGTCCAACAAAAAATAAAAGACTGAAAAAATGAAAAGAGAGAAGAGTGATGATTACATGAAGAGGCACAATTGAAATAATGAGAGCTCACCTTTAGTAGGAAGATATGACATGCCAACACCGTGAAGTGTTTACTGGAGGTCGGCAAGACGCTCGGCGGTGTAGATGCGTCGTCCAGGTCCCTCTCCGACGGCGTACTTGATGCGGCCATCGACTGTCCACGTGTTTCTTATCCCGTACTTGTTTGCTGCTGCGTTCAAGAGTGCCAGTCAGTGTTCCGTCAAGTCCTCCCTCACGGTGATGCAAGTGTTCTTGAGCATCCGCTTGGCTGCAAACACCCTCTGCCTCGTCCGGTAGCCGTCGAACCTCACAATGATGGGACAATGACGCTCCTTGCTGGCTGCTCTGCCCATGTCCTGACCTGGCTGCTGGATTGGTCCCACTCGATGCGAACGATGAATGTCGTCGATCTTCAACTCCACGTTCAGCTTCTCCTTGCAGACTCTCTGAACAATCTGGTCGGTGGACTCCCCCTTGGTCTCCGGAATTCCAAAGAATCGCAGGCAGGTACGGCGACCATATTGTTCAAGATAACAAAATAACGCTTTTCAACGGAGCCAAACTGCACATGTGTTCACTCACTGACCATCAGAGGCAAGTCTGATGAGAGAGAGAGAGAGAGAGAGAGAGAGAGAGAGAGAGAGAGAGAGAGAGAGAGAGAGAGAGAGAGAGAGAGAGAGAGAGAGAGAGAGGTTCTTCTCCTTCTAAGGAGCGTCGGAGGGGGCAGGAGAGGTGCGGCAGGAGTTGTGGGTGGGGGTATGTTGGATTGGTGCGGGTGGAGGGGGGAGGGGGGAAAAGTCGTAAAAAAATCATTCTAAAACCGTAAATAGGATCTACGATGGGTGACTTTAATACTGACCTTCTTGGACCTGATACTCATGACAAAGTACAACTGACTACTATGTTTTTTGCGAACGGTATGACCTTGCTGCCTCTCCAAGCCACGCATCATACTTCCACCTCGGACACATTGTTAGATCTCGTAGCGGTTGCTGATAGGAGATCAGCTGTGAGCCATGGACAAATTCCTTTCCCAGGTCTTTCAGCACATGACTTAATTTACCTAGTTTATAACATTAAGAGACCCAAACCTAAACCGAAAGTTATCACCTACCGGGATTATAACAATATTAACTTTTCCAATCTGTTTAATGATACACTTAATCTTGACTGGCATACCTTTTTCAATACTAATGATGTAAACCTTATGTTAGGTTTACTCAATAGCAATTTACTCTTCCTTTTCAATAAACATGTTCCTCTCAAAAACCGCAGAGTTACCAGAGATCCTGCTCCATGGCTCACGGACGAGATCCGGCGGCTGATGCGGGATCGAGATTATTGGTGTAAAATTGCAAGGCAGTCGAAGACTCCTCATGATTATAATCAATATAAGCATTTAAGAAACTCTTGCAAACAAAATATCAGAAATGCTAAAGCTGGTTTCTACCACAACTTGATTTCATCTAAGAGGTCATCATCCTCATCATTATGGCGTGCTTTGAGGGGGATTGTAGCTGGTAAGGAGAGGCAGGTGCCGACTGTAGCCCACTCGCTCGATGACCTCAATGACTTTTTCACTGGTATACCTGTGAGTTTGGATCAAGCCCATGTCCACTTCAATTCCCTTTCTGACATTCATCCAAATGAGAATTTCTACTTCTCTGCAGTTTCTCAGCAAGAGGTATTTCTAGCAATCAGTAGAATAAAAAGTAATGCTATTGGTGCAGATGGCATCCCAATCAAGTTCCTGAAAATCCTCTTACCTTTGATCCTTCCTTTCCTCACCCATTTGATCAACACTTCCCTCATGACAACTGTTTTTCCTGATGAGTGGAAGCTCTCAATTGTGATTCCCTTGAACAAGGTCCCTAACCCCATCTCTTCTTCTGATTACAGGCCCATTAGTTTATTGTCTGTCTTGTCTAAGGTTGTTGAGATCATTGTTCACTCTCAGATGAGCAGATATATTCATGGATCTGGTTTGATTAGTGATTTTCGATCAGGTTTCCGAAGCGGTCACAGCACCACATCTGCCCTCCTGAGAGTGACTGATGATATCCGCAGGGCTATGGATAAAAGGCAGCTAACCGTTTTAGTTCTAATAGATTTTAGCAAGGCTTTTGATAGCATTTTCCACCCTACTCTATTGTATAAGCTAAGGAGCTTAGGCTTTTCCAACTCCACTGTGGCATGGGTAAGGTCTTATTTGCAGGGTCAATGTCAGTGTGTGAGGGTCGGGGATGCGTGTTCGGGCTGGCGTGAGGTAAATAGAGGCGTTCCTCAAGGTTTGGTCTTGGGTCCTCTGCTGTTTAGCATCTACATAAATGACGTGACTACCACTTTACTTATTTCTAAATACCACCTTTATGCAGACGACCTACAAATCTACAAACACTCCAACAAAACTGATTCCAGCATTGTGGTTGAGGGGGTCAATGCTGACTTGGCCAGGGTTATTGGATGGTCTACAAGTAATGGACTCAAAGTTAATGAGACAAAGTCAAAGGTAATTATGGTTGGATACTCAAGGCTCTTGGACACCCTTGACTTTTCAAATGGACCATACATTATAATCAACAACGTTCAATTGCAGTACAGTTCTGATGTTGAAAATTTAGGACTTACCATGACCAAGACTTTGGACTGGACAAATCATGTGACCTTGACTTGCATTAGAGTCATTGCGGGCATTATGACTTTGAAGAAGATTGCTGACTGTATCCCTTTCTCCACGAGGATTATGTTAGTCAAGACTTTGATTTTTCCAATTTTTAACTACTGTGACATTGTGACTCTTGATATGACCGTTCAACTTTTACAGAGGATGCAGCATGCCCACAATTACTGTGTACGAATCATCTTCAACCTCAGACGTGACGACCATGTGACTGAATACTTTGATAGACTTAATCTCATGAGGCTGCATGATTGTAGGGCACTCCATGCTGTTATTTTTCTGCATAAGACATTGAAAACTGGAACACCTAAGTATATTGCAGAGGATTTTCAATATTTGAGTGATATCGGTCGGGGTGGTACATGACATGATTCCCATCTGCTGGCTGTCCCAACTCACAAGACAGTCATGTTCAACAAGTCCTTTCTTGTGACAGCTTGTGGATTGTGGAATTCATTGCCGGTTGAATTGAAGTGCATTGATGGTCATCGTCGGTTCGGCGCGGCTGTCTTCCGGTGGATCAGGGGTGATGCTGGTGTGACTGGGCTTAGCGAGGGGTGCATCATACCACTGTGTTGGTATGGACTCATGCATTATACCACTGTGTTGGACCAGCGGTGGCTGGTCAGGCGCATGTGTTGTTGTTGTTGTTGTTGTTGTTGTTGTGTGTGTGTGTGTGGTGTGTGTGTGTGTGTGTGTGTGTGTGTGTGTGTGTGTGTGTGTGTGTGTGTGTGTGTGTGTGTGTGTGTGTGTGTGTGAGAGCTTTCTTTTCATGCTTTCATATTTTTCATAGTTTGATACATTCATTTATTCTGTCTCAAAATTAATTTCTTTACAGTAATTTTAAGAGAATCAAGTTCAACTTTAAAAGTAAACTCTAAAGACAGATATAAAAAATACTCTTTTTCTCTCTCAAAATTAATTAATTTCATGCTAGAAGTATTTATCAATTTCCTTATTCTCTCATTTTGCTTGTAAGGTTTGTAGCCATATTGCTCTTTTTTACTTCTTCGATCCTATCTGTCCATCCTATCCATATCCATCAATCGTATCCATATATTCTGTCATAAATGTTGTATTTATTTCCCATCAGATCTTTGTTATTTTACATTTTAAGAATGCTCTACTTTTAAGTTTATTCAACTATTCCACTTATCATTATAATTTTTTTTTTTCTACTTTTTCATTCAAAATGTAGTTTTGTTTTATTTTATTTTACTGAGTATTGCTTGTTGAATTACAATTTAGTATTGTATTGGAGGGTTAGGTGTAAGAGAGGGCCGACTGCGCCCTAACTTCGCTCTCCCAGGTATAAAATAAAGGCAGTCATTCTATTCTATTCTATTCTATTCTATTCCCTTACTAAATTGAACACCTGATCAGGTTTAGTGATTTTTAATTCTAGTTTGATGAATTTCTCAAAATTGAGTTTATATTCAAGTTGGTGCCATGACCAGTACCAACCTAAAGGTAGCATTGGAAATAGTTATTTGTGCAACTAGTGCGCAAAGTGACAGTTTGCTGCACCGAAAGAAACGTTTACGCCCGAGCCGTAGGCGAGGGCGGAATGGTTTCTTGAGTGCAGCAGAGGAACTTTGCGCACGTATTTCACATTAAGTTTTTCCTACAGTTACCATTGAATATGAAAAGTGGGTAATTATGGGTAAAATTGTCTGAAATCCATCAAATAAATTAGTAGTGTTTGAATGGCGGGGAGCAGCTGTGTGGTGTGTGCTGTGGTGGCACTGTACTGTCGTTGTCCTTGGTTATAATATCTACTTAATAATTAGCGTGTTGTGCTTCATTGCACCTCTGCTCACTATGGCAGCCCACTCACTGTTACCAACTTCATTTTGATTTTGCTGCACTGTTGCTCCATATAACCTACTAAGTATTTTGCGTTGCCATGTTGCAAATCTGGAGTGCAGAAAAATTTTTCCCGCACTAGAGCGGAAAAGTGATTCTTTGCGTTCTGTAATCAGTGCAGCAATGGCCACTTTTCAACGTAACTGTAGGAAAAAAATTTTTCAGATTACACAGATAAATTTATTATGTTTTAGATTAGACATATATATATATATTTTTTTTTAAGATGACTGGATTTCCATTTAAAATTTAATTTTCCATTCTTCAAATATTAACATCGTTTCATTTCATCATTAATCCATCCATTCCCACTAACAATTTTAATTCTCCCTCCCTTTTACAATCGCAACACATAACCTAAAATTGAATTTCCTGTTCCTCCAACAACAACAAACTTATTAGTTCAGCTGAAGATGTGGAAGGTTTTACCATGAAACCTGGTACTGAATTATGGATTAATTTTCGAATAAATAAAAGTGGCATTGTCAATATCAAAGTCTTATTCTTTCACTTATGGAGAAATACCACAACATCTCATACCATACAATCAAATTTCTTGTCTGATTTCCTGTGCTTCAATGTGCTCTAAATCTTCTAGACTTGATTCAATAGAGGATATTATTCCCTCATTGGGTAAGTTTTTGGGGTTGATTGCAAAATAAAAACCTTTTTTTGGAACGTTTTCTCCAACTTCTGATAATTTGTGGCTTTAAAGATTGTGTGAAACTCTCCTATTTGTGTTTTTGGTTGTTACTCTCCTAGTCTTACTATCCTTGATCTGAAGGTTGTCAAATTTCTTATCTAGTTTGTTAGTTTTCAGGGTTCTGTCAGTTTCAGTATGGGAATAAACTAATTGTTCAAGATGTTGCCAAATGAGGGGGTGTAGTAAGTAACTGAGGGTATGATGAAAGGTGATTAGTTTTGACTCTAGAGCACTCAGTTGTTTCCTAACACGTTGAATATTTTCAATGAGTAGAGCTTCACTGTATACAAACCTTTCCAAACTATTTCAAAATTACTAAAGAAGCCCGTTCAGAGATTAGAGCTAGAAAATCAAGGCGTTTGTAGCATCCGTTGCCTGAATTGTGACAAGATGTATGTAGGTCAAACAAATAGGAGAATTTTAGCAGGATAGAGGAATACAAACTGAGCATAAAAAACAAACAATCAACCACGAAAAGAACTCAGGGCACAAAATAAACTTCAACAATTCTAAACAAATAGCTAATATTCAAGATTTTCGGGTTAGGATTATGCGAGAGGCTCTGGAAATAGAGAAACAAGGTAGTCTTAACAAAAGGGATGACAGTACAAATATCTCTTCTCTTTGGAAAATCATTCTGAACACAACAAATTCATCACAAAAGCCAGACACTTCTCTTGAAATTCCATTCACCCAGCAGTGCCAGGCCGAACACGTGGATGAAGGAGAGGGGAGGAGGTACTCCCTTCGACCACAAAGAAGAATTTTGAAGCAAAGGCAGGAGTCAGTGTGGCATTGACCGCGCTCCGAAGATGTCATTTGGGATAATGGTGAAATGTCAGCAAGTAAGTAATACATGTCACAAAAATTACAATGTGGCGTGTATTAAGGACGAAAGAATCTTAAAAATTTATAAAATCAAAATCTCTAGGTTCAATATCATCGAGCTCATTGTCCTTTGAAATTGAGGTGGACCATTTTTCAACCCAAATGGCATTCTGAGAAACTCATAATGACCATTTTTAGTACTAAAAGCTGTTTTTGGTATTGATTCGGGTTCCATTTCAATTTGATGGAATCCTGAAACAAGGTCAATAGCCGAAAAGTACGTTGCTCGACCGATTTTTGAGAACAAGTCTTCAATATTCGGGAGAGGAAATCTATCATCTTTAGTTTTGTTGTTCAATTTCCGATAATCTACTACAAGACCAAATTTGCGTTTTCCTGAAGCATCAGGTTTCTTCGGCACAACCCATGAGGGAGAGTTGTACGGAGAATTAGATGGTCTTATTATCCATTGTTCGAGTAACTTGTTTATTTCATTACTGATATCCTGCCTGAATGAGATAGGATAGTGGTAGTTTTTTGAATAAACAGACGAAGAGTCTGTAGTCACTATTTTATGCTTGAGCAAGTTAGTAGCAGTTAATATATCACCTTCGAATTTTATTATTTCGGGATATTTCATAAGAGTACTAATAATGCATTCTTTCTCTTCTGAGTTCATATGCTCAGTTCTCAATAAAGAAGTGATTTCGTCAATGAAGACGGGATTATCGATCATCTCATCCATGTACAATTCACATTCTTCTACAGAAACTGTTTCGATGCTCAACGTTTTGTCACAATCAGAAAAATATTCAATCTCAATAAAACCATTCCTATCAATATCAGTTACAATATTATACAACTGCAATTCCTTAATACTAACAACACAGAGCTTATCTGATGGAGTGCAAACATTAGTTTTAATTTTCAATTCATTCCAACCCTTGTTGATTTCAATATGATTCATTCCTAACAGTGGTAACGTGCAATCTTTCGTTATGAGACAATTGGTCTCCAAATCAATTTTTGCTTTCAACCCTTGCAATGTTTGCTTTCCAATAAGAACATCATAATTATTGCTAAAATCATACACATAAAATTTATCATCTTTATCAACACCAAGCATATTCTTAACATTAATATTTACACAACCTTTTCCATTAGATTCACCAGCGGGTGTACGAATTTTATAATCACAATCAATTATTTTTGTCTGAGGAGAAACCATTTGAGGTTTAATGAAATTATATTTACTACCTGTATCGATCAAAATTAGTAAATCATTGTAATGAATATGAGGCAAATCAAGAGAGATCGTATTCAAATCTAATACTACATTTTTGGATTGTTGTTCAAGCCTACTTCTAAAGAATGATTCATTTTCTCGCAAAGGTCACTTACAGCATTCTTCATAGAACTCATTCATGCTTTCAAATTCGGAAAACTCATTTTCAGAAGATTCAATATTGTGAACTGGAAACTTTTGAAAGTTGGAAACTGTTCTCATGCTCACATCGTTTGATTTTTGATTCAAATTTTGGTTGTTATTATTGAAGTTTGCATTTGGATTACGATTGAAGATGTGATTTTGGAAACTTTGTCCATACGAAATCTACTTTGAAAGGATTGTCCTCTGTTGAAATTATTTTGAGGCTGAGAGAAGTTTCTCTGATTGAAATGATTTTGAGGTTGAGAAAAATTTCTCCGATTGAAATGATTTTGAGTTTGAGAAAAATTTCTCTGATTGAAATTGGAATCACGATTCTTAGATTGAGAAAAGTTTCTTTGATTTGAATTGTTTTGGTTTTGAAACTGATGGAAATTTTTCGGATGCGAATTTTGATTGGAATTTGATGAGTTTTGTTTTTCTTCAGATTTACTGAAAGTTTGATTCATTTGTGTTACATCAGTAGTAAATCCTAAATGTTTCAAATAAGCACTACTCTTATTGATAATAGCCTGTCTTGCATCACTGAGGTCTTTGATTCCTAGCGTTTGTAGGTGAGCTCGAAGCTGGTGGTTGACTCCTTCGACTAAAATCATTACAATTTTTTTATCCAACTGAGATGAGATAGTTTCAAGAATTGGTCCAGTTAGTCCATCGAGTTTGTGTCTTGAGATAATCACGGTTCTTTTTTATTGCAGTCTATTCATGAATTGAATAGGATGTTCTTTTTGGTGTGATTTCATAGCGAGCAGTTCCATAGTTAATTGTTCTACTGTCCTATTATCGGCAAAGTTGTTTTTCAAAACATCAATGAAATTTGAGAGGTCATCTACTGTACTGTTGAGGATTACATCTTTAGCAGGTCCATGTAATTTGTTTTTACAATAGTGAAAGAGAATCGAATGATTGTCTGCTGCTTCTGCAGTACGATTATTACAATAATCATTTTTCAATTTTTCGACAACTTCAGAGAAGCAAAGTAGTTCTATTGGGTTTCCTGTATATTCAGGTATTATGTGTACGTGATGTTTCCTAATTGGTCTTGAAATAAGGGGGTTATCCATTGTGCTTTCACTGTTATCTTCACTATTACTGTCACTGATTGTAGATGTAGGAGATGTGTTACCTTGAACTGTGGAGTTGAATACAGCTGCAGCCAGAGCCAGGTACGATCTTAACCTTGGCCGGTAATCGATAAGAAGTTTATGATCTGGTCTGCTATCCTTCTTGCCTTCCTTCCCCAGGATGGTGGTTGTTGGTTGTTGGTGTTGATGAGTCACTTTTCCACTTGACGGTCTCAATGATGGTTCATATCAGTTGCAACCCCGACTTTTGAATTTTCTGCGATCACTTGTGATTGATAATTGATCAATATAAACTGGCGGTTAAATGAACAGCACAATTTTCACTCTTCAGTGTCCCTGTACGGGCGCCAAATACGTTCACGTTCATTAAAACTCAGTTTTTAAAAAGAAATTTTATTTGCAAAAAATACATGTTAACCCATCAAGTGGCTGGAGTAGACTAACTAAATGAGTGCACTGAGAGCGACACTAAGCGGTACTGACAAAAATAGTAGTCAGCACATCAATTGTTTAAGTTTACTTAATTTATATATATATATATATATATATATATATATATATATATATATATATATATATATATATATATATATATATTCCTTTTTTGAGTGATAAATGATTAATTCAGTCCATTTCATCTAATACTATTACATCTGACATCATCGAGCAAGAAACTAATGCTGATCCTGAACTCTCTTTTCTTAAGGCAAATCCACTTACTGGCACGATACAGAACCCAGAATTTTGTCTTCAGCATGGAATTATTTTCCGGGGGGTGAGAGTGCTTATTCCAAAGAAGCTCCAGCCTCGGGTACTACAGGATCTTCATGACACTCACACAGGGGTTGTAAAAATGAAGGCATTGGCCCGCAGACACTGCTATTGGGAAAATATTGACAAAGACATCAAGGCAGCAGTGAGAAGCTGCAGGAGCTGTTGCGAATTCAAAGCAGATCCAAAGGAGGCATCTCTACATGTGTGGGATATACCAGAGTCCAACTGGCAACGTGTCCACATGCACTATGCAGGCCCATACAAAGGTAACTATTACCTCATCCTAGTTGATGCTAAGTCAAAGTGGCCTGAAATTGCAGTGACAGCTACTCCACCAACTACAAATTCAACCATTAGAATGTTGAGGGAAATATTCCCCCACAATGGACTTCCAGAGATCCTGGTCAGTGACAATGCCACACTTTTCACTTCCAATGACTTTCAAGCATTTTGCAAACGAAATGAGATAAAACAAAGATTTATTGCCCCAGGCCACCCAGCAACAAATGGATTGGCTGAACGCTACGTCCAGACTTTCAAGAAGAAACTTAAGACAATGACATCTGATAAAGGCAGAGAACCCTTCTCCATTTCCACTTCTCCCAAAAAAGTGGACTTGACAGAAAAAAATCGAATTTATCATTCATCACTCAAAAAAGGAATAAATATGGAATGATAAATTCATTTTTTTTCTGTCAAGTCTACTTTTTTGGGAGAAGTGGAAATTGAGAAGAGTTCTCTTCTAGTGAATCAGCTGTTGGTACCTTCACAGCCCAACTGCTAACTGTCAATCGGGCCACCATCGTTGAAATGGGAGTGGCTTGTGGGTCTGAGCTTGTCGTGGTATTCCGTACATCTGCCTTATTGATGTAGGCCACGAGATAGAAGCTGTATCATGAAGTTTATGAGATGTGAGCTGAATGAAGTTGAATAATTGAGGGGTATTGGCATATTCATAGAGTAACCTGTTATTCACTGTGTAGTGGAAGATGCAAATGGTTCTTATGAGTCTGTTTTGAAGGACAAATTGACGTTTTCTATTGGTCTTTGATAGATATAGGAGCCAGACTGGGGCAGCATAGGTTAAGTATGCCCTGATAATGGCTGTGAATATGAGCAGCCGAAATTTCAGTGGGAGAGAAGGAGTGTGTTGTGTATTTTTGAAAGAATAAGAACTCTCATAGTATTATTTCAATGATCTTTATTGAACACTGTATATTGTTAAATCGAATATGATACAGAATAGAAAAATGCTAGGCAGGTGAACAGCGCCATCATGAATGTGTCTGTGTTTGTGTTTCCAATGCCTGTCTGATCTTTTAGAATGTTTTAGTGTAGAAATGTACAATAGATAATAATTTAGATTATAATGCAAATGTTTGTAACTGTGTGTATATAATGTTGTAATAATCATATCATATTCATGTATAATAAATGTTGTTGGTAATAAATTGAATCAGTGTTTTCTTCATTTCTGTGAGATATTTTATGTTGGCTACTCTGTGTAAGCGGTAGTTCAAATATATATAACAATTCTCCCTCACGATAATAATAATTACAAGTTCAATTTATTGACTGGTCTTCGCTCTCGGTTGGAACGCCTAGGCTGGTTCTGGGCTCTGGAACTGGGATCAACCTGTTGCTCAACAACTCCAGTTGTTGACATCAGTGTTCTCTGTTGCATGTCTGCATTTTGAGGTGGTTGCAGGTCATGTTGTGTCAAATCCGTGTGCATGTCAGTTGGTTGGTGATATTCTTGACCAGACACTGGGACATTTTGTTGGTTGCTGTACAATTGTTGTCTTGGTCTGAAGTCAGGTATCTTCAAGGTAACAATTGGAGAAGACTGGTCAAGTGTATTCTTGGTGAGAGGAATTTCACATAGTTGAAGTTGATCGATGTGTCTCTTGATTGTGTATCCTTCATCCAGTTCAACAAGGTAGTGGAGCCTACAAAGACATTCTACAATGGTTCTGTAGCGCCACTTGCCTGATGTGGTGTAGTTACGAGCCTGCACCCTGGCTCCTAAGAGCAAATGACGGACTAGTTCAGGAGGTGGTTGTACTGCTAGGTTGATGTCAGGGATAGTGGGTTTGTAGATGTCTAGATGTGTTCATAGTGGACAACCCATGAAGAGTTCTGCTGGTGTTTCTCCTGACTCCAATGGTGTAACACACAGTCTGAACAGAGCTGCATGGAACTTCTCATGATGAGTGCCTTCGTCAGATGTCATTGTATCAAGTTTCTTCTTGAAAGTCTGGACGTAGTGTTCAGCCAATCCATTTGTTGCTGGGTGGCCTGGGGCAATAAATCTTTGTTTTATTTCATTCTGTTTGCAAAATGCTTGAAGGTCATTGGAAGTGAAAAGTGTGGCATTGTCACTGACCAGGATCTCTGGAAGTCCATTGTGGGAGAATATTTCCCTCAACATTCTAATGGTTGAATTTGTAGTTGGTGGAGTAGCTGTCACTACAATTCCAGGCCACTTTGACTTGGCATCAACTAGGATGAGGTAATAGTTACCTTTGTATGGGCCTGCATAGTGCATGTGGACACGTTGCCAGTTGGACTCTGGTATATCCCACACATGTAGAGGTGCCTCCTTTGGATCTGCTTTGAATTCGCAACAGCTCCTGCAGCTTCTCACTGCTGCCTCGATGTCTTTGTCAATATTTTCCCAATAGCAGTGTCTGCGGGCCAATGCCTCCATCTTTACAACCCCTGTGTGAGTGTCATGAAGATCCTGTAGTACCCAAGGCTGGAGCTTCTTTGGAATAAGCACTCTCACCCCCCGGAAAATAATTCCATGCTGAAGGCAAAATTCTGGGTTCTGTATCATGCCGGTAAGTAGATTTGCCTTAAGAACAGAGAGTTCAGGATCAGCATTAGTTTCTTGTTTGATGATGTCAGATGTAATAGTATTAGATGAAATGGACTGAACAGTTTGTGCCAGAAGTAGATCATCTTCATAATCACATGGAACCTCCAAAGTGATTGGTGATCATGACAGATAATCAGCATTACAATGAAGTTCAGATCGTCTATGCTTGATACGGTAGTCAAATCCACTCACAAAAGCAGCATAACGCATTAAACGACCAACCGTCATAGTCGGAAGATTTTTTCCTGGGTGAAAAATCATCTGTAGCGGTTTGTTATGAACAAGCAATGTAAACTTCCGTCCATATAAATATTGGAAGAAGCGCTTGACACACCAATATACAGCAGTAGCTTCCTTATCCAGTAGAGAGTAGTGTTGTTTTGCTGTTGTCAAAGTCCATGAGATGAATGCTATTGGTCGTTCCTGTCCATCAATAATATGTGAGAGCACCCCTGCTATGCCCACCGGGCTGGCATCGGTAGCCAGGGTTACAGGAAGTTGTGGGTCATAAGCCACAAGAATTCTATTGCTTGTTATCTCATTTTTGATAAGTATGAAAGAGTCTTCACACTGCTAGTTCCAGCAGAATTTGGTTCCTTTTGATAAAAGACGATTGATAGGCTGCATGATTGTTGACACATGGGGGATAAATTTAGCATAGTACATGACAAGGCCACAAAAACTTTTTACTTCCTCGGTGTTGGTAGGAGGTTTCACTTTTGAAATCGATTGAACTTTGTCTTCATATTTCTGTAGACCAGCTTCACAGATAGTGTGTCCACGGTACTGCACATGAGACTTGAAAAATTGGCACTTGGAAAGGTTGACACGAAGGCCTAATTGTTGGAGCCTCTGTAGACACTTGATGACTCTGAGCTTGAACAGCAAAATGAACAGCAGTACCATCCAAATCAAGTAGAGCAGTGTCCATAACCTTTTGAAATTTGTTGGGAGCAACCTTACCCCGAAAGGTAATTTATTCACATAATATGTCCCCAAATGTGTAGATATAGCCAATACCTTGTGGCTTTCATCATCAACAGCAAGGTGATGGAACGCTTTATGAATATCCAATGTACTGAAGAACTTGCCTCCTCGAATTTTATGGAAAATATCCTCAATCCGAGGAATTGGGTTCCGACCTTCTTTGATTTGAGGGTTGACAGTAGGTTTATAGTCAAAACATAACCGAATTCCGCCATTCGCTTTTGGAACAACAACGAGTGGTGAGCCCCAATCAGAATAATCTGTCTTGGTTAAAACACCCTCTTTTTCCAAACGCTTCAGCTCAGCTTCAACTCTGTCTTGTAGAGCATATGGCACTGGACAGGGCTTTAAAAATATTGGTTTGACCTGATCATTAATGATGAGAGAACATTTGCAGTTTGGAATAGTTCCTATTTTGTCTTCGAAGACATCTGGATACATCTGGAGGATTTCATTTTGAAATGAGTCTGTAGTTGATGAAACATGGCTGATTGTGTTGATGGAGATCTGAAGGCGTCGCATCCATGCTCGGCCTAAGATGGCAGGAGAGTCTGTGTCAACAACATAAAGGGTTTCTTTGGAACGTTTTCTTTTGTAAGTCACAGGAATTGTCAACTCCCCTAATGTCGAGAAAATTTCCTTGGTGTAGGTGTGAAAATTCACATTTGTAGGAGACAAATGTTTAGAAAGCTGGAGCTTATGCATTTTTCTCATTGATAATAGTGACAGGGCTACCGGAATCTGCTTCAAAGCTACAGACATGATTCCCAATTGTGATTGGAACCATGAATTTCTCAGTATCAGGACCAGGCAAGAATCTCACATTGATAATATTTGAAGTGTTATCAGGAAAATTACCATCATCTTCATCAAAGGATAGTGAAGTTTCATCGATTTGTTTAACTGATGACTTTTTGGTGCAAGTTTTTATACAAACTTTGGACACATGGGCAGGGGAGCCACAGAATGAGCACTGGAGAGTGAATGTATTCCACCGACAATCTCATGTTTTATGGTTTGCAAACCCACATCGAAGACAGAGTCCTTGCAGGCCCAATGCAGATAGATCAACCCTGGTGGCAGACTTGGAAAGTTGAGACCTTTGGAAAGATTTTTGTGGTCCTTTGTGAGTAACAAGCAAATTGAAAGGTTTGGATGTCATTCCCAGGTTTCCTCTCTTGGAAGCATCCAAGGACAATGCCAAATTGCAAGCCTAATTGAATGTTAATGAGGTTTCTTGCATAAGCTTCTCACGAATATTATTATCTAACAACCCACAAACAAACTGGGCTCGCAGAAATAAATCAGACACAGATTTTTTACAGTCTGGATTGTAGCAATTAAATTCACAAGACAGTGTGAGTTTTTTTAATGCTGCTATATACTCACAAATTGATTCAGATTGTCCTTGAAGTCTAGTCAGGAACCTGTGCTGCTCAGCACAAACATGTTGAAGTAAAAGCTCACATAATGTTTCATATGATTCATCAGTAGGTGATTTCGGTGCAGTTAAACTACTGAGCAACATGAAGTATTTGCTACCAATGCTATTAATCAGAATGCAAGCACGCAATCCAAGCTCTGCAGGATCAGACAAGCCTTTCAATACGAAAAAATTTTCCAACCTTTCTTTGTATGAGCGAAAGGTTTCCTTATTCTCATCAAAATTTTCAAATGAAATGGGCCTTTCCTTTTGTTTGTTAGGCTCCATTTGTTCTACAAGCTGGATAATAGCAGCCGTTAATGATTCCATCTTGTCTTTGCAGGTTAGTTGTAGGCTAGAATGTACTCACGTGAATTGAAGCTGGACTTACTACATATCCCATCCTCGTCACCAAAATTGTTGTGTATTTTTGAAAGAATAAGAACTCTCATAGAATTATTTCAATGATCTTTATTGAACACTGTATATTGTTAAATCGAATACGATATAGAATAGAAAAATGCTAGGCAGGTGAAGCCTTCATGAATGTGTCTGTGTTTGTGTTTCCAATGCCTGTCTGATCTTTTAGAATGTTGTAGTGTAGAAATGTACAATAGATAATAATTTAGATTATAATGCAAATGTTTGTAATTGTGTGTATATAATGTTGTGATAATCATATCATATTCATGTATAATAAATGTTGTTGGTAATAAATTGAATCAGTGGTTTCTTCATTTCTGTGCGATATTTTATGTTGGCTACTCTGTGTAGGCGGTAGTTCAAATATATATAACAGAGTGATGTTAAGGATACCATGCCATCTATTGGTAATTGTGTAAACTAGTTCAATTATGGGAACACAAGTCATCCCCTCTCCTTTCTTTTTTCTTGACCTTGGCTTTGTGCGAGGAGTTTCAGTTTACTCTTGGACTTCTCCATGTCAACATTGTGTCCTCTCGCTATCTACATGGCTATTTTCGTGACGCTCTCAACTCAATTTTCCTTAAGTTTTCTCACCTATGTTCTACAGTCATTGCTTAAAATTGATAAACTCGGTCCTCTGTAATTCTCATTGTGCTAACTCTCACATCATGGTCTCTCGCAGGCTAAGGATTGAATCAGTAAGTTATGGAAAGTTGTGTCTTTTGACACAACATTTATAACTCGTGAAAAAGTGTATTTGTGTCTATCATTACTCATCAAAGTATTGGTTACTCGCTCAAATGAGCATAAAAGTGAAAACGTACATAAGTGGTTTTGTTTTCAACAGAACATTACAAACGTTCTTAAAATGTTCAGTGTCGTGTTTGTTACTTTGTGATCACAAGTTTCAAAGCTTTTATCAATCTGTGTTTCGATATTCCAGCCGTGTTATTCAAAAAGAACACAAAAATCTGTAAAGATTACCGTTTGTTTCACGTCAGTACCCTTATTGTGTCAAAATTTATCGAATTTCACAATTTTCCTGTTTTTCTCGGAATTTCCATATGACGCCTTCGCCATTATTGTGAGCAAAAGTGGCGTCCTTCTCCTTTACGTGCTATGTGCTCGTGTCAATTCGTGCATCATCGCGACTCATCATTGGCTGTCATCCGCAGACTTCGGATGTACGCCTCCAGGTAAAGCACGTCAAGGTCAAGATTCTCCTTCCCCTCCCCATTGTTCACCTCTCAAATTATTGCGTTTCATTCCGTAGCATCTAGCGGTGTTATGCCATTGTTTAGTTGCTCTCGCGGTGGAATGCCAAATGACCGATTCCCATTTGGTCGCAAAAGATCGAAAATTGAAGAATCCCAAATGGTAGAATTGAAACTTGTACTATCAGAAATGGTCGAATCCCAAATGATCGAAAAGCTTTAATAGTAATCCTATTTGGCCGAAAATCTCAGCTGTAGCAAAAGGTCGAAGGTTTGATTTTCCCATCTGACCGATTCTCAAACAGTCAAATCCCATTTGATAGAAAAATGTTGTAGTTTGTCGCAAATGGTCGAATCCTATTAGGAAAAAAGTTTTGTAGTTTGTCACAAATAGTCGAATCCCAAAAGGTTGAAAGTATACTTTCCCATATGGTCGAATCCCATCTAGCCGATGAGATTCAATCATTTGCGATGAACTACAACATTTTTCTATCAAATGGGATTCGACTGTTTGAGAATCGGTCAGATGGGAAAATCAAATCTTCGACCTTTTGCGACAGTTGAGATTTTCGGCCAAATGGGATTACTATTAAAACTTTTCGATCATTTGGGATTCGACCGTTTTGGAAAGTTCAAGTTTAGTGGCATGCCAAATGACCGATTCCCATTTGGACAAAATTATTATTTTGTCACAAAAGATCGAAAATTGAAGAATCCAAAATGATAGAATTGAAACTTCTACTTTCCCAAATGGTCGAATCCCAAATGATCGAAAAGTTTCAATAGTAATCCCATTTGGCCGAAAATCTCAACTGTCGCAAAAGGTCGAAGATTTGATTTTCGCATCTGACCGATTCTCAAACAGTCGAATCCCATTTGATAGAAAAATGTTGTAGTTCATCGCAAATGATTGAATCTCATCGGCTAGATGGGATTCGACCATATGGGAAAGTATACTTTCAACCTTTTGGGATTCGACTATTTGTGACAAACTACAAAACTTTTTAAAAACCGGTTCTACCGATTGCGCTCAGAATGTGTTGAGCTGAGCCAAGTAGAAGGAATTTCTTCTCTGTGTCTGAGCCTGCATGAATGTATGAGCTGCGCCCCTAGCTTACATATTATTAGGAGCTTACGCTCCTATACGCCATATCCGATCACGAAAAAACTTGGCACACATTTAGAAGAAGAAGAAGAAAAAGAAGATAATGAAGAAGAAGAAGAAGAGGAAGAAGAACATATTTTTTTCATGATTTAATTACACCTTTCCATGAATTACACTCAGTACTGGTGCCTGATTTGTCATACTTCTACATACCTTACATCAATATTTATCATCGGTGCTGCGTTAAAAAATGAATGAAGTTATATGCTTTGTCTAATAACATACAAGGATTACAATCCCGTTTTTCCCAACAGATACTGACTTTATGTATCATTATAGCCAGTTGCATTTCTATTTAAATATTGTGAGAAATTGATGATTCTGATTAGATTTGAAAGTCAATTTCAAACAAGAATTATTTCTTAATGACGAATTGTAATATAGGAAATGAAACTATTAATATTCTACCTATGAATATAAGGAGCCTGAAGAAAAATTTTGAAGAGTTTATCATTGGTGCTGCGTAAGAAAATGAATAAAATTATCTGCTTTGAATTATCTCTAATCTTTTCATTGCTCTTATTAGATTTTCTTTTGTTTTATTTCTAAGTATACGTTTTTTGGAAATAATGTCACGTTTTGTTTCTTCTGAAGAAATTTGAAGTATTACAAGATTACAACATATACAATATTTTATCTGGTATTCATTGGGAAACTGCATACTCAGAATATGATAACTTTAATGAATAGAGACTATTTCATAGAATACAGATGGAAATAAGTTGGAAGTTGCATTTGTTCAAATGCAAATGAATTAATGATAATTATTGAACGAAAATCCCAATAAAATAACCCTGTTGTCAATATTTGCAGTAGCAGAAGTCTTCGGGGTGATTTACAGCATTTAATTGGGATTTTTGTTTAATAATTATTATTTCATAGAATATTTTCGTGTTTTTTTAGGAGATGTCCGCTTTGTGAATAATACCAGATAGTCCAGGCGCAGGCTTACATTGAGCATACATGAGAGAGGCAGAGAATTTGACTTCGGATTATTGTAAGGGGGTCTTTACTGTTTATGAAACTCAATGTCGTCACGTCACAGGGTGGTCGATTGATTGGGGGGAGGGGGTAAGTTTTAAAATCGCCTGTCCTGCAGTTACTATTCATAGTACAGCTTAGATTTTCAATATTATGTACACATAACTGGCTTTCAATGTGGTCCTCTACATTTTTGCGATAAACCGCGTAGTTTTTCCGGAAAAAAATAAAATATCTCGAAAAATGTATTTTTTCATTATGGACTTTTTGTTTTCGAATATTCAAGTCGTTAGCCGACTTAGAGGAAAAGGTTCCTAATAAACGTTGTAGGCCGTTTCTTCCTGAATCAAATGATATATATAGTTTGGGGGTATGATCATTGATGGCGTGGTGGGAGGGGCATAAGTAGCACTGTTACGCTGTGGCGCGATCCTTCCCCATGATTAATGCTGTGCAAAGACTGAAAATAACCTTTCTCCTCATGATATTTCCCCAAGTTTTTCGATTTGTATATCATCAAGCTATCAAAATGAACAAGTTTTCTCAGAAAAACATTTTTTCCGATCTTTACTTTTTGAGATATGAGCGCCTGAAGTTTGAATTTTTGGGTCAGAACATTTAAAATTCGGTAAGATATAAATTCAAGAGTATCAGAGGATGGATTCTTCATGGTATTGTTGATCTAGTTAAACTAAAATTTTCTAAAAATATCAATTTTTGAAAAAGTTATTCCATTTACCAAAAATAACTCAACTAAAAGTTATTTTGGTAAATTGATTAACTATCTCAAAAATTGATATTTTCAGAAAATTTTTGTTTAACTAGATCAACAATACTATGTTATATATACTATCTATCTTCCAAATCTCATGGATTTATCTCTCACCGAGTTCGTAATGTTCTGTCCCAAAAATGTAATCTTTAGGCGCTCATATCTCAAAAAGTAATGATCGGAAAAAAATTCTTTCTTGAGAAACCTTTTTCATTTTGATAGGTTGATGATATACAAATCCAAAAACATTGAAAAATATTACGAGTAGAAAGTTTATTTTTAGTCTTTGCACAGCCTTAATGCGCGTATGGCCTGTCTATCGAATCGCTCCTACTAGTCTATGCATTCAAATTATGTATTTCAGGAACGCTATCTTATGTATTTTCGGTCGCTGGACACGATTTTTCAACTCTTAAGCCTCAATAATTGATAATTCTCATCATAATATACAAATTATGGTCGAAATTACAAAAACTTCATCTCATTATCATTCATTTTGATTACATTGTAATGATAAGCCATCTTGTTAGGATTCCTATATGTTTTTATCAGTCGATGAAAATATAACATTTTCATGAAGAGAGAATAATTATTCGATTTACTCCAATGATCACTTTGGAATTGCAAAAGTCAAGTAATGGAGTGAGTTAAAAAAATAATATATTCCTGAAATACATAATTTGAATGCATAGACTAGTAGGAGCGATGCGATAGACAGGCCACTACGTGCATTAATCATGGAGAAGGACCGCGCCGCAGTGTAACAGTGCTGCTTATCCCCATCCCACCGCCGCATCTATGATTGTAACTCCCAAACTATATATATCATTGGATTCAGGAAGAAACGGCCTACAACTTTTATTGTGAACATTTTCCTCTAAGTCAGCTAACGACTTGAATATTCGAGAAATAACAAAAAGTCCATAATAAAAAAATACATTTTTCGTGATATTTTATTTTTTACGGAAAAACTATGCGGTTTATCAAAAAAATGTAGAGGACTACATTGAAAGCGGGAAATATTATGTGTACATAATATTGAGAAAAATTCAAAGCTGTACTATGAATGGTAACTGCAGGACAGGCGATTTTATAAGCGCGCGTTTTTTACAACTCACCCCCCTCCCATCAATCTGTCGACTACCCTGTTAGGTGACGACATCGAGTTTCATATACAGTAAAGACCCCCTTACAATAATCCGAAGTCAAATTCTCTGCCTCTCTCATCTATGCTCGATGTAAGCCAGCGCCTGGACTAAGAGACCATAAATGCTATTGTACATAAAATAAACTAATGATAATTAATTCAATAACGTTTCCTTTTTCTATGGTAGAACATAATAAGAAAAGCCTACTGCTCTCCAGTACTTCACAAAGCTTACCAATTACTATTCTCGTGAATTTCACAAGTTCTCAATAATTATACATGGCAGGGTGTGCCATTATAATGCAGGGTGTGAGTTATAAATAAAACATCGATTTACACAAAGCATCTGCTAAATCTCATCTTCTATTATCCATTACAACAATAGAATATTTTCAGTGGGGCTGCCAATTATTAGAGAAAGAGGTTGATTGAGAGTGAATGTCAATAAAGGCATAAAAGGGAGACGTTTTGATAGATAAGGTTCTGAACGGACAAGTCGTGTTGCAGGTTTTGTTCTCACGCAGGTGGTGTCTCATCACAGTATAGTTGCAAATAAAAAGCCTAAAAATAGGAGTTTTTGAATTTTTTAAAAAAGCTATGTGATTGTACTTCGTACCCGAATTCTATAGCAGCTTGAATTTTTCTTCTATCTCGTAAATTAACTATTTTATAGCTTTATTGTTTCGTAAATTAACTATTTTATAGCTTTATTGTTCTATCATAAATATAAAGTTTCACAGAAACTGTTAAACGACGATAACTCCTGTTAATTATTATTCATGCGTAGAGTATGGAGGATGAGAATGAGTGATGAAAGATCATTAGACATGGTACGTCATAAATTGCAGCCAGACTCCTAATATCATATTATTATACAATAATAACTTGCAGTAGCATCCTTCACTATTAGTATACACGTCTTTTATTCATACAGTAAATGGTAGAAATACCTCAAATGAAATAATCATTTAAATTCTCATTTCAATTAATTTTCACAATGAAACACGATCATTTAAAAAAAAAACAAAGTTACATATGAAATAAATCGAACATATACCAAACTCGCATCTTACACCTTTCTTGTTATATCTATACTATAAAGCCTTCTTCCTATTCATCTCTTTCTTCTTCTTTTCATTAATCTTCTTCTTTTTCGAATTTTTCTTATTCTTATTCTTATTCTGATCTTCTACCTCTTCTTAAGAATGATAATAATTCTTCTCCAATAATATGGTATTTCAATGTTGAATTTTACTATAATGAACTCAGGATTCATTATTATTAATTAAAAAGAAGAAGAAGAAGGAGAAGAATAAGAAGAAGAAAAACAGTAGAAGGATATAGAAAATCTGGCAAAGAAGAAGAAGTAGTGGTATGAGACAAAAGAAGAAGGAGAAGAAAAAGATTCTTTATATGTTGGCCAACTTTATTATATTCCAGTATTGTCAAGCTTGTTAAACATTCCTGGAGCGATTTTATACTCTATAAACTTGATTATGTCGGTGATATTTTTTCATAATTAATTGACACGTAATTATAATTGAATACCGGCAATAATTATAACTGCAGAATATTTTTTCAATGCGAGAGGTTTTAAAATAAAACCAGCGAATCAAACAATCTCTGTCTCACATCCTCTCACTCTCTCTCTCTTTCCAGAGTTTGCCCTCCATAATATTCAATTTGATGAATCACTGATTTGAAAAAACACTTCTGCCTCCAGTTTTTTCATCTTTTCGGCCTTATAATTTTTGAACGATTGATGGAAAAATCCGTGGAATTATCTTCAATTTGATGTATATTCTCACTATTTTACTCATTTCCCTACGACGGTTGCAGCAGTTTTAGTGTTGAGAGTGAATTTTTCTGTTCAGCAACAATAGATCAGTTGACAATGGAATTTGGAGGGAATGATTGGAACACAATTTTTGACTTTGCAGCTTTGTTAAGACTAGTTTAGAGGTGAGCGTATCAAAAATCCCAACCCCTACATCATGTGCTAAAGGGATGAGGGTGGTTTGAAAGTTGCATTTTCCACTTATTACTTACATGCTTATATCTTGGAAACAATGTGTTCTATTGACATAATCAACCACGTGAAAATGAAGCTTCATAAATTTCCTACAAGGTTTATTCAGTAGAGGTTTTCGATAAATCTAATACTTTTCGAGATATTCATGTTCTAAAGTGATGCATTTTCGAAAAACTAGTTTTTCTTTCATTTTTTCGCTCTTTCAAGTCTTATAACTTTCCAACAATTGATGAAACAAGAATGTGCTAGTTACTAGATTGTGAAACATTAAATTATCTTTCATTTCATGTATGATTCGACTATTTCACGCATCCCAATAAGACTGTTGCAGCAGTTTTAGTTTTGAGTGTCAAATCTCAAGATTTGCAATGAGTGACTTTCTTCGAATATCACACTATTCTGTCATCATAAAATGGCAGTGTGCTTCAGTATGAACATTCATATCGAGTACCTATTAGAACGTCTGCGAAACTAAACACAGGGGGTGTTTCTAAACTTTCTTCCAAACAAAGACACTCAAAGCTAAAACTGCTGCAACAGTCGTATGGGAAAGCGTGAAATAGTCGAATCATACATGAAATGAAAGATAATTTAATGTTCTACAATCTCTTAACTAGCACAATCTTGTTTCATCAATTGTTGAAAAGTTATAAGACATGAAAAGCGAAAAAATGAAAGAGAAACTAGTTTTTCGAAAATGCATCACTTTAGAACATAAATATCTCGAAAAGAATCAGATTCATCGAAAACCTCTACTGAATGAAACTTCTATTAAATTTATTAAGCTTCATTTTTACGTAGTTGATTAGTATGTCAATAGAGCACATTATTTCCAAGATATAAGCATGTAAGTAATAAGTGGAAAATGCAACTTTCAAACCACCCTCATCCCTTTAGCACATGATGTAGGGGTTGGGATTTTTGATACGATCACCTCCAAACTGGTCTCAACACAGCTGCAAAGTCAAGAATCGTGTTCCAATCATTCCCTCCAAATTCCATTGTCAACTGATCTATTGTTGCTGAACAGAAAAATTCACTCTCAACACTAAAAATGCTGCAACCGTCGTAGGGAAATGAGTAATAGTGAGAATATACATCAAATTGAAGATAATTTGATGCTCTATCAGCTCATAATCAGCACGGATTTTTCCTTCAATCGTTCAAAAATTATAAGGCCGAAAATATGAAAAAACTGGAGGTAGAAGTGTCTTTTCGAAAGAATTCTCACCTTCTAGAGCGGATATCTCGGAAACTATGAGAGATATGGAAAGAATGTAGAGGGCAAAACTTGTTGGTAATTTTGTAAGCTTCAATGTTGCACAGAATACAAATGTTCATATGATGCATCGTCACCGAGATATATATGAAAAAAATGAAATAATGGTACTTTCAAACCACCCCCAACCCTCATGCACAGGAGTTAGTGTTGAGGACTTTTGATATGTTAATCCTCTTACTATCCTTAAAAGAACTGTGGAGTTGAAAATTGTGTTCCAAACTTTTTCCTCTATAATCTTTCGTTGACTGGACTAATGGTGGAAGTAATTAGAATGATCCCATTCAATATCAACAGTGTCTCCTTCAATTTTTCTTCAATCATTTAGTAATAATAGTCCAGTCGAGGAAAGGTTATAGAGGGAAAAGTTGGGAAGACAATTTTTGACCTCGCAGATCTGTTTGGGGTAGTAAGGAGGTAAACATATCAAAAGTCCCTACCCCCTGTGTTAAGGGTATGGGGGTGGTTTAAAGGTAGCATTTTTTGGTTTCTCGCATATAACTCAGAAACTATGTATCTTAAGGACTTGACTGACATATAACAAATTGAAGCTTACAAAATTTCGCACAGTATTCATTTCACAACTTTTTTCTTTCTCCTCTAGTTTTCGAGATATCCGCCCTTGTAAGTGTGACATTTTTGAAAAAAACACGTTTGCCACCCATTTTTTTTCAATTTTTGCTCTTATAACTTTTAAAAAATCGATGGGAAAAATCCATGCTGATTATAAGCTTATAGAGCATTGAATTCTCTTCAATTTGATGTATAATTTCACATTTTTACACATTTCCCTACACCTTTTGCAGCAGCTTTAGTGTTGAGTATGAAAT
The DNA here is from genome assembly GCF_014356525.2 of Nilaparvata lugens. Lineage (NCBI taxonomy): Eukaryota > Metazoa > Arthropoda > Insecta > Hemiptera > Delphacidae > Nilaparvata > Nilaparvata lugens. Next base: position 42,603,322 of record NC_052518.1, on the reverse strand, counting down.
CTCCATTTTTGTAACAATAAACCAATTGACAAATGAATTTAGAGGAAATGTTTTAAACAATTTTTTTTGGCTTTGCAGCTTTGTTTAGACTAGTTAGTAGGAGGAAATATCAAAAGTCCCATTCCTAACTCATGTGCTAAGGCGATGAGGGTGGTTTAAAAGTTTCATTTTTCAGCGATTCTTGAGAACAATGCGTTCAACCGACATAACTATTCAAAAATGAAGCTTGATAAATTCTCTACACGTTTTGTTCAGTAAAATGTTGATATATTCTCAAAAGTTCCCGAGATATTCGCTCTTGAAGTTGTGCTATTGTTAAAATAACAGGTTTTTATCCAATGTTTTGCTCTTTCAGGGCTTATAACTCCTCAAGAATGCATCATAAAAACTTATGCTTATCGTAGTTTCTTAGAGCATTCAATTCTCTCTAAAATGATGTATCTTTTAACTATTCCAAGTTTTCCTCACATTATTAAAGCAGCTTCAATAAAGGAGGTGAAATTTTCATTGCCTGGCCTATAAGAGCCATGATCGGGAATCAGTTTGCGATAAATTTTAGTCAGTGTTCAATTAAAATTACTACTCCCATCTCCCATGTAGAAACAATGTATTTCTTGCATCAAACGGGGCGATGTCAGTATACACCACCGTCAAAGTCAGACACATCCATCCTAGCACTGAAATTCAGTCTTGTTTTGGCGGTGGCTACTTTTGTCGTTCTTGTGCTGAAAAAGAAGTGCCTTGTTTTGGCGGGGCGAGTCCGTGACTAATTTCTCTACCTGGAAAACAGTCTCTGGTTGTCGCTATCAGCTTTTTTCGCTTATGTCAGGTAAGCTGACAGAAAAGCTAGGAAGTAAACTGGTTTAAATTTAGACTGTACTTTCTTTGAAATATTCTGTTTATAACTTAGTAGAAGTGTGACTGTAGAAGTGTGTGTGTGACCACCATTAGACAATACTCCTACTCCTATCTCAACCTTATTTAGTTCTATTGCTTACTCTCTCATTCTCTCACTCTCACTCTCTCTCTCTCTCCCCCTCACTCACCCTCTTTCTATCACTCCTGCACCTTTATATCACTCTCACTCTGTCTCACACACACACACACTCACTCACTCTCACTCTCTCTCACTCTCTCTCACCCGGTTGTGTGCTAATGCTCTCCTTCCTTCAAAACCCCTCAGGGTTTTGTTATTATTTCATACAACAAACAGACATATTATCTTCAACCTATATTGAATTTGACTTTCCCATGCCTAGATTTGTAAATTTTTTTGTGACAATAATATTCATTACTATCAACTCTTGCTTGTAATATTGTGAATTCCCCCATTCCACTGAGTAGGATTGTATAATATAGTTAATGTAGCATCGTACTGGAAGGTTGATGGTTGAATGTGAGAGAGGGCCGGCCGTGCAAAAAAACTAAAACTGCAATTCAATTGAATCCTCACTTATTCACTTTCTCACTATAGGCCTATATCCCTCAGAAACACACTCTCTTGTAAAATACTCAATCCCCTACACTGAAATAATTTGGCTCCTTCAAGTTATGCGCTCCCAACTTGATAATACCGCCAGTTGTCCTCCCAATAATATTTGTTGAACGAGCGTTAGCAAGTTCTTACTTTTTACTCAAGTTCAAAGTTGTTGCCAGTCTGTGGGTTTACTTGTTTGTTTGAATGCACTACAATAACTTTAGAAAGAGTTGATCGATCAGCTTCAAATTTTGAACACGCACTCTTCGAATCTTTTTACAGGCCAAGTTCGTTGAACAACAGAATATTTTACCCACTTCTTCGTCCTTTTTTAGGATATAAAAGTAACATTGAAAGTACTACATGAGACAAAATAAATTGCTTCTGAGTGTCTGCCTGACTATTATCTTTCAGTAGCATACGCGTAATATTAATGATACAAATTGTGATGGCAGTTGCTATGTCGTTGGTATTATTAATTTGACAAAATTTGAATTTTGATTTTGAATCATTTACCCATACGGAGAAACCTATGAAGTTCTATGGATTCACGTAGGCCTACAGCGTAATATTAATAGGAAAACAGCTTGATGTTCCTTTTCCAAAGATAATTTGACAGTGAGCTCCACTGGGATTCCTATTCAAATTAAAAAAAAATCTGTATGTAGCTTCAAAATTTAGGCCTGCCATCTTCGTTCCGCCACATTGAATCAAACATTTTCTTTGGGAAGGTTTTAATACAAGATTCAAATAAAGAATTTCAAGAGACAATGAATGGTGGAAATCGCTATCAATATATCAAACCGTTTCAAAGTTATTCACATTTTCGTGTTGAAGTTTTTGGATATCTGTAATACAGAAATATCGCTCGCCCAGAACAGGATAGATTATTCATCACACATTCTTATTATTATCGTTCCCTAGCAACCTATGTTAAGCGTTTATATAGTCGCTGCTAAGAGAGATATATTATATGTGATAGATATATACCTGAATAATAGTCAATAGTCAATAGTCAAAATTCTTTATTACATATTCTTCAAGAATAGCAATTGTTGTCAAGAATAAAAAAATATATATTTGAATTATTTGTATTTACAATTATATATTTTGTTCACTGCCAGTCTGTGTCTCCTGTTTCAAGAAATTCACATAGATCGTACATGGGCCTTCCTTTGAGAAACTCACTTAGTCTTTTTTTCAATGTTACACAATCCAGCCTCTTCATCTTCTCCGGTAGGTGATTCCACAGTTTTCTGCCCACGTATGAAGGTTTCTCTTCGAAGATTGCAGTCCTGTGCCTTGGGAGTACATAGTTGTCTGCCTGCCGAGTGACGTATTTATGAACATCTGTGCCTCTCTGGGAATTTAGTCGGCTAACATGGGTGATGACTTCCATGATGTAGATGTTGGTCACCGTCATGATGCCCAGATGACGGATGGCATCTCGACATGTCTCTTTTTGTTTGAGACTTGCCAGTGTATTAAATACTATTAAATACTATATTCGACTAAACAACGAGTGACCCAGAAGTGAACTTGCCAGAGTATTTAATACTATTAAATACTATATTCGACTAAACAACGAGTGACCCAAATGAAGCGATTCAAAATATGAAAAAAGAAAAATGGGAATGCGAAAAATATAATATTTGGAACTCCATAACTTATCATTTAATTAACAGACATTTATGGGATTAGTAATTTTCTGGAAAACACTATTAATTGGCAATAATTATTTAGCAATATTGCACTAATAGTTTTAATTTTAGATGACTCTCTCCTGGATTATTGAAATCTGTGCTGAAGATTCCTCAGTGATTGCTGCATCATCTGAGAAAACCCCGTGAGAGTGAGCTCTGTTCGAAATTAACAGAATGCTCAAGTATAGACATTTAGAAGAAAACAACCATTTCATTTAAATCGTTTAAATAATTAAATAAACCATTTCATTTAAATAATTTGTTCATTGAAATCGACCCCATCAGTATTTACTCGTGAATTACCGGTAGTGTATTGTTAATGTATCAATATGTATCAGATTTGAGAAGATAATATAAGCATCTTATTAGTTTTTTCTCTCAATGATTGTAATGTATGGCTTAGTTGCTTTTATATAATTATAAAAATATCACAGTTTATTACATTCCAGTTCAATCATCTTGTTTCACCATCCATTTCTAAGTAGAGCTCATAAGTATCGTAATCTTGCCATACAATTACCATACAATAATTGAAGTTGATTTCATTCAACTTTAGTGGCGCCATTTCACCAAACTGCTAGGGAGGGGGAGGGGCAAAAACCAAGAGGTATTGGGGGGGGGGGAGGAATACCCCCAAAGGATAGAGGGACCTAGGTTTTTCCCCATAAACGTTACATTCGAAGATGTTATTATATGCTTCATTTTTTCCAGTTTTATATAAATGTGGTTGAAGTATCAATACAGACATATTATACATTATTACTTATTAAATTCAATCATGAAATATTTATTAGAAATTTAGGTCTACAGAGAGGCCCTAAGGTAGGAATACACTAAAACAGATTTCTTAAAAATCATGGAAAAAGATAAATTTTTCTGTTACAATGACAATTTCATTGGGGAAAATATTCTTATAGGAAAATAACTTTTATTTAGAAAGCTAAAGATACATCAAGCTGTTCCCATAATTCTCAACAACTCTTTACATACATTTGATTGTCTGATTGTGCCCTTTGTCTTGCTTTCACTGTGACATCTTGCAACTTGTTAATTCTCACATTGAAATTTATTCAATAACTCACTTATTGTGCTCTGATCAATAAGTGTACCCATTCTGTATTCAAACTATACCACAGAGAAAAATATATTCTTTATTACCCTGTACCCATACTTTCAAGGCAATTTTGCTACATTGTTTTTACTGTGGAAGGAATTATACTACTGCTGTTAAAAAAAAGTATTAAATTCTTATGAGACTCTAAGGATTCGTGTAGATAGACCCGCATTTTCATTATTTATCTGATCCTTGAGGGGGGCTTAGGACCCCCTTTTCACTGTCCCCCTTAGGACTGATCAATTTCAAGGCCTCTGACATGACCTAACGACTGTTTCCAGGCAGCTGGGACTGGCAGTTTAACGTGTCCAACCGAAACACGGGAGTGGTATGAGAAACATATCTTGCCTGGGCCGGAATTTGTTATACATTTATAATAATAATAATAGTTCATTGGATATTTTAATTCGTTATTATTAATATTATTATTATTATTATTTTATTCTAGCAGTTGGTCCTCGGCTGCGAGTTTTAGGATTGGTGATACCGCCGTTGTGAAAGAGGCGGATGATGTGGAACTTGCACCAATCTAAAAGAATATATTCTAAGTTATTTATTTTGTTGTCCAAGTTGTTTTAGGTAGTTTATAATCTCTCAATTATTTTTCATTCATATATATTATAATAAATTGCTTTAAAAATGAATTGGTTGTTCACTATATTATACATTATTTTAAATATACAAGACCGTATGAAAATAGTCTCATGAGGGTAAATGCAACGTTGCCAAATAAGATTTGATCAACTTCGTCCGCAGCTGATTATAAGTAAGAATTAATATTGATATTTTCATAATACAGTACACCTGAAGAATTGGCAAAGTTTATGGTAATGAGTGAGGAAATACTCAGCTCTTCCAACTAACATCGGATTAGTTTTATGCAGTCTACTATAACAGACGTTCCCATATGGATGTTACTATAGACGTATTTATCATCGTATTCCATTTCTGTTTGTTAGTTTGTTTGTCAGTATGTCTGATGGAAATCGAAAACGGCTTTAACGATTTTGATTAAGTTTGAAACATAGTATATAGTTTGAAATATAGTGAGTTTGTGATACGAAAATCATCATTTTAATTGGGACTCATGTTTAGGATAACTCACTGAGGGAACTTAAAAATGATCAGGTAATAATATTCATCAACCGAGTAGCAGCTGACTGAGAGAGTTTTCCGTCGTCAGTTGAAAACAGTTGATCAAGAGAGTTTTTCATCGTCAGTTGAAAACAGCTGATCGAGAGAGTTTGCCATTGTCAGTTGAAAACGAGACAGATGTGTTGAGTCACCAAGTTTGTTGACGTCATGTTTTAAAGTTATTGCATGATTCGAGAAAAAGGTGCAGAGAGCAGCCGAGTGTCAGCAACGCAACGCAAATTTGAATTTGTAACATAATGATTGCGGTAATATTAATCAGGTAAATGCTAAAGTAGTCAGTTTTAATATACCTGGGTAATTGAATTATAACAAATCATTTACTTCTAAATTTTCATCTCTATGCCTTTGTACTTTCAACTCTATCCTTTGATATTGTTATATTCATAGACGTGAAGTAGATAGATAAGGGTGGGTGTCTACCATAAGTAAAATGAAATGTCTATTTCCGACTTCTGTAGTTGAATACTTGTAGCTAGTAGTTCTGTGAACAGTAGAGCTTGTACAGTAGTTATAAAGTTTAAAAGATCTCATTGTTTAACAGATCTCATTGTCAATATGTCACCCCAATTAGCCTTTCGGACATCGGAAAAAAGAAACCGGTACCGTGACGAGAAATCGGTAAGTGTTGAAACGGCCAATGACTGATTGGCGTGTATTGACGATGACATTATTACCTGTTATGAATGAAACCGAGAGCAGTGCCAAGCTGTAATCATCAAAAGCTAATCTACAAACATGCCAACGTACATATACAGACAAAAGCAAATCCCGTCGTTGAAACGTAGAAAAATCAATCATCAAAATATTATCATGAAAAAATAACATTTTCCCGCTTTTTTGGGAAACGATAACTGTATATCTTCCAGTATTGAAAATGACATTTGAAATGAAAAACAATACTGGAAAATTTTATTATATTCAAAATTCTCAATGTTCGAGTATATTAACCCCCCAGTAGACTACATTCAACACAGTAGAACCACTATAATTTGTAGTTCACGGGACCAAGCATTTAATACGAATTTTGGAGGGTGACGAATTATATATTAAGCTCTGCAATATCGAGGCTGATAAAATAAAATACGGAAAAAATATATCATGGATACTGATCCCATAATTACCCATAATTAATTCATAATATAGCCTGTATGAATGAATATTAGAAAATATTGTTAAATATTAATTTGGCATACTTGTAAAAGATTCCAGAGATCAATACAACTGTTCATGAGCGAGTTCTTCAACCAAGGGTGTCTCTAGTTATATTATTATATTTGAATCCATAGAACTTTAAAGTTCACTCCGTATGGGTGAATAATTCACAATCAGAATTCAAAATCCCTAAACTAATAATACCAATTACTATAACGTTAAAGGTATTGCTATCACAAGTTGTATTAACTAATACATGTGGGTGGGCTATGTTGAAAACAAACAATACCTAGACAGGCAGACAGACATTAAAGAAAGCGAGTTGATGTAAGTTTCGTATATTAATCAGCTGAATTCAGCGGAGTTATCAGTTACTATGGCATACTAGTGTATTTATCGTTATGGGAATACTAGTTACAGTGTTTTTGATGGCAAAACTACGAATTATAGAGTTATCGAGAAGTTTCAGTGTACTCACTAATCTTGACAATTGAACTATTAAGTGATGTTATCTTTGTTTTGTGTCAAGAAATTTACTAATAGCTATATTATTCAAGCTCCAAATAACTGCAGAAAAGAGAGACAACTGCACAAAATAGGAATGATTTATATAACGAATTATACAGTTACAAGATAAGTCATCGCCTGATATTACTACGGAGTGGGATAGAAAAGAGTGATAGGTCTCAGAAATAAATTGTCAATAGTCTTGTTAAGAATAGCCTACATGTGGGGATTCATCAGAACAATAACCATTGTTTGAAAACCCAGACAGCTCTGCGTAGTACAGTCCGTCCAAGAAGTATACCTTTTGGAAGTGTCAGAGATTCGATGTGTCTGACTTTGTCATGTCTGTACGAATGTAAAAGTGTCCGGTTTTGGCGCCTAACGCACACGCCAATTCGAGACTCTTTCAAAACAGTCTTTCCCTGTCGCTGGCGTAGGGTGTCGATGGATGAGATAGTCGCTGTCCACTCCTGTCAGGTTCTGGGTGTGTCGGAGGACTAAGGTGGCGCGTTCCCAGTACAACACATTGTGAGCGCAATTGGTAGATCCCGATTTCGATATGATGCGATTCGATCATTTGCGACAAACTATAAAATTTCCACCAAATAGGAATCGACCATTTAGGAATCGGTCAGTTGGGAAAAATCATCTTTTTCGTCGCAAAAGATCGAAAATTGAAGAATCCCAAATGGTAGAATTGAAACTTGTACTTTCCCAAATGGTCGAATCCCAAATGATAAAAAAGTTTAAATAGTAATCCCATCTGGTCGAGAATCTCAACTGTCGCAAAAGGTCGAAGATTTGATTTTCCCAACTGACCGATTCCCAAATGGTCAATTCCTATTTGGTAGAAAAGTTTAGTTGTTAGTCGCAAATGATCGAATCTCATCGGCTAGATGGGACTCGACCATATTGGAAAGTATACTTTTCGACCTTTTGAGATACGACTATTTGCGATGAGCTACAAAATTTTCCTATCAAATGGGATTCGACTGTTTGAGAATCAATCGGTCAGATGGGAAAATCAAATCTTCAACCTTTTGCGACGGTTGAGATTTTCGGCCAAATGAGATTACAATTAAAACTTTTCGATCATTTGGGAAAGTATAAGTTTCAATTCTACCATTTGGGATTCTTCAATTCTCGATCTTTTGCGGCAAAATAATAATTTCGACCAAATGGGAATCGGTCATTTGGCATGCCACTAAACTTGAACTTTCCCAAATGGTCGAATCCCAAATGATCGAAAAGTTTCAATAGTAATCCCATTTGGCCGAAAATCTCAACTGCAGTAAAAGGTCGAAGATTTGATTTTCCCATCTGACCGATTCTCAAACAGTCGAGTCCCATTTGATAGAAAAATGTTGTAGTTCGTCGCAATTGATCGAATCTCATCGGCTGGATGGGATTCGACCATTTGGGAAAGTATACCATTCGACCTTTTGGGATTCGGTCAGATGGGACCCCACGGCTCTCGCCAGCTGACTAGTTATTGTCGTATGCAAATGTAAACAGACAACAGACAAAATGTCAAATTACACTTTAGCTATCGCTAACCTCACCATGTCGTTATCTGATTCAACTCTGAATAAGAGTGAAAGCAATGAAAACAGTACATTTGATCAAGCAAAAATACAGTTGAAAATCCTTTTACATAAAGCTTGTTCCTATTTGGAAAAAGTTGCCATAACTTTGGATGATGCAATTGGAATTAGGCATCAAGTAGTGAAATCTTAGTCAAAGTAAACGATCAACTTTAAACTTTTGAAAAGTACCGGGATGAAATAACACATATTTGTATTTCCCAAGGAATAAATGACGATTTCATGGAAACTTTATCTAACGAATTCAGGTCATCGTACACAAAATACATCCAAATATCAAAAAGTTCACCATAATTTCAAATGCAAGTACACCCACACAACAATGTGTGAAAGCTAGTAACATTCAGCTACCCCGATTTCAACTGTCCAAATTCAATGGAGATGTGTCACAATGGAATCAATCCATCAATTCGTTCGATTCATTAGATCATCAGAATGATAGTTTGTCTGATATTGAGAAATTTCAGTACCTCAAATCTTGTTTGCAAGGTTCAGCTTCAACATGTATAAGCGCTTTGACTCTATCAGATGATAACTACAAAATTGCATATGATCAATTGACAAAAAGATACGCAAATAGACGTTCAACTTGCAATCATTTCAAGTTAACCCAAGAGACTATCTACGGCTGTAACCTCATTTAATTTCCCAGCAACACGATCTGTCTTCAACAAAATGAGGGAACAGCTCAGCACCAATAATAACATCAATTGCACCAGGTGAAGAGAACTTTTCATCAGCCAACTGTAATCTATCCAAGTGATACAATTTAGACTTGTCTATTTCACAGGAGTGCAACCGTTCAACAATAATATCCACAACTGAAGCCTCAACAGAGAAACAAATATCCGAATCAATTTTTGATTGAATGAGAGGAATGTACGCCCGTGAATCACTGTCTCCTTTTCTCCAAAATCATGAACAACAATGTTCAATTTGGTAATTGGAAGATTCAATTTTTTATAAGCCTTGGTATAATAAAATGTGATTGAGGACCGCTATCCAACAAAACACGAAGTTCACATATTCTACCAAATGAACTTTTACAAACACCCCAGCAGTTGACAAAAGAACAATGCTATTATTGCCATCAGTTGCGCAACAACTTTATTCATTTATTTCGTGACAGAAATATTTTTCTCAATATTTACATTACCGGTAGACTCTACATTAGTTTCAGACTCAGCTGGACCAAAATGTAATAAAGTGTGATGAATTTGGTTACATAACGAGCACATCTGATTATTTTTGCATGTCCTGCTGGAATTAGAATCCTCCAGACATCGAAAACAATTTGAAATCTCCTTCACAAAGGCATGTCTTTCTCTGGGCGTCTGTTTCAGGAATAGATTACAATCAATCAATCTGTGACCCTCTTTTGAACAACGTGGACAACTTAAACCTCTTCCAGACTTGCTATGATTAGTTGAGGAGTAATGGCCGGGCGACTGAGTGACAAACACCCTTGAACTTGAATGAGAGTGACCACTGAAATTCTTTGAAGGAGACTGAGTATTTTTTGACGAATTAACTGATGAATTTAACCTTTTATAATCATCAAACAGCAAACATTCAATCTGTTTTTCGATGAAAGACACTGCATCTTCATAAGATGGAACGTCTCTATCTCAAACGGCGGCCTCAAATGCACGCCTGGAGACAGGATCCAATAATTTCAGCCCGTGATTCAAGAAAAAGATATCAGTAAGATTGGTTCCTCGCAAACGCTTCAAAGCCGTGATTGGTGCACAAAATTGATCAAGAATTGCAGTTAGACCACACTTACTTTCCGGTCTCTAAGACCCTGAAATTCAAAAATCTGTTTCAAATAGGCTTCCGTTTGAGCTCGTGTATCCTGATAATGATTGACTAACGCCGTCCAGATACTCTGATAGTTGGCTGCAACGGGTGTGACATTCTGGATCATATTAGCTGCATCACCACTCAACCGTGAGAATAAATACTGGATTCGCTGCTGATCGGTCAAGGATTTGTTATCATAACTTCGAACAGTTCGAACATTTCATTTGATTTCCGTCGAAATTCGGTAACTCTATACGGAGTGGATTGAGATCAGGGCTTGATTGATTACCTGATAATGTAAGCCTTGTAACTATTTCGGGTTTAGATAATTTGTTTAATTTGTTCCATGCTTGTTTAATGAATGCCACCAAATCAAGATGAGCATCGGTGAATGAAGGCTCATAATCTTCTTGTATTCCAATTTTCAACTCTTGAATTCTTAGAACGCAATTTTCAAGATCCTCTAATGTTTTCGGGAGATTTTTAACTGAAACAATAAACTGTTTGGCCACTTTCTTATCTTCAATGCCTTTAGATAAGTCATATAAGCGTTGAATTCTCGAAAATAGCTGGGATTTTCTTGCCTCAAGAACTCAATCTTTTCTGACATACTAAAAAGACACAACAAACAAAAATAAATAAAAAAAACAAAGAACAAATTGAATCTGGTTTCACTCAACCGCCTACGAATTTTACAAATACAATAAATAATTCGACAATTTTCACAAACACTTGAAGCCACCTAAATTGATGCTATACAAATCAAAAACAAAAATTCACGAGTAAGTATCACAGACTGAGACAAACGATAACCATCCGAATGATGCTTTATCAATTGAATACAGTCTGCAAATTCCATAAGTACAACAAATATTCCGAAAATTTTCACAAACACTTGCAGCCATCTATATGGTGCTATGCAAGTCATAAAAAAATTGACAAGTAGATAGTAGATCCCATAAACTTGAACAACTGATGGCCATCCAAATGATGCTACATCAATTGAAACAAACTGGAAATCAAGTACTATGTACAATTTAACAAGAAGAAAAACATCAAAGTTGATGTTTCTATATTTTGAATCAATCGAGTGAAAAACAGATTCATTGAACACAAAAACAAAAACTATAGTAGTATTGATTGGCAGTTGCTGATAACAAACCGAGATAACACCGAATTGATGGGTTGGTATCAATTCATTATCGTCCAGATAAGGCTTTAATCTTTTCAGTAGAAGTTTATCAAATAATTTTGATATTACTGGCAGTAGTGAAATTGGCCTATACGACGTTTCATCATGTGGTGGTTTAACAGGTTTTGGTATAATGATGACATCGGCTACTTTCCAGAAACTTGGCACATATTTTAATCGGAATGAAGCGTTGAAGAGATGGCATAGATTCACAACTGCAGGGAGCTCCTGTAGAATCTCTAGCTATTAAGTTGAAACCTGGCGTTTTCTTTCTGCTCATTTTCAATCTCATATTCTACCTCCCTTGGCGATTTTGGAGTGATGACTCCTGCTCTAAGATGATGAGGATTCTCATCTATAATTGTTTCCTCATGAGGTAAGAAAACATTTTCCAGATGATCAGCAAACAAATCAGCTTCCTCTTCATTGCTCCTTGCCCAGCAATCTTGATTCTTCCTTATTGGTGTAACTTGTTCAAGAGGTATCTTCGGTTTCCTGGTTGATCTCCATAATGAAAAATTTCTAGTAGATTCATTGGTTAACTCTTCTAAGTATTTATTAATATCATGTTGTTTTACATCATGTATAATCTTTCTCAGTTCATCAGTAATTCTATGTTCTGTTTTAATTCTTGGATTTCTTTTTGATTGCCATGATCTTCCTGTTTTTATTTTTTTTTCTATCAACTCTCTTACCGCTACAGGGTAGCAATTACCTTTGAAAATCCTACTTTGAAGTAATGGTGTATTTTCCCAGGCACATTGCTGGATTTCGATTACAAACTCCTGGACTCCACTTTCAAGTTCATCTATAGTTTGCAGAGATGTGTTCAAGTCTATTTTAGAGTCTATCATATTTTTAAAAGTAGCTAAATCTGTGTACCTGTTGATGAGTCTAGGTGGTGTGGCAAGCACTGTTTTTAATTCAGGCCTTTTTCCAAGTTATAATAGTAAACTTAATACGCAATAGACTAGAGCCATTATTGTAAGTGAGTTAGCGAAATAGATTATTTTCTCTCTCTAGTATTAAAGACCATGACTTTGAAGATTGTGGCTCCAAGTCGTCGAGGAATGTAGATTATAGAATTATCTCTAAAACTTAGCCTTCCTGTCGCGACATAGAGTGCGATAAGTTGGAAAACAGCAGATATTACAATTATAACAAACTAATGATTTCACAGTTACCAAATTTTGGTCCTAAGGCTCTAGAAGGCACGTGACGATTGGTCAAATATGATTCCCATATTCTATATCGCCCAATAGGAGACCTGTTTCTAAAAACAGTAGTGGGGCAATTCCACAGCCGAGAGACCAGTTTCGGAGGACACTCTGCTAGGAGCACTACGAGAGTGAAGATGTAGTCATTTTGTTTCGCCCTTTTTGGGCAAGTTTATATCATTAGTTAATGTAGAAGATAGTTTTATTTTCATTAAAGTTTAAATTTTCTAGTAGTGACATGACCTGAAAAGTTCAATTGTGTTGCTTTATCATGTACGAATAATTGTTTCTTCAGGTTGAAATATAATTTAGGGAATTTAATTAATTGAAACTTCCATCAGAGTATTGTATCAACAAAGCCTGTTATTGTTTGAGTTAATAATATTGATTGAGAATAGTCCTTTTGATTTTATTAGTGATGGAAGATAATTAAAAATTTCTCTAAAGAAGTACAGAAAGTAGAGAAGAAAGTTTTCAGTTATGTTACATTTTAGTTACTGTTTCTGAAGATATATTATTGTAGAGAATTGCTGAGAGTCAGGAAGATAGTCAATTTTTTTCAATTATTTCAAAGTGTGGTGTTAGTTAAAAGTATGAACCTATTAAATCAGGCATGGCAAGATTAATTGAATTTTTCTTGACTCTTCAAATTGGAATGTAATTACGAATATTTTGTTAATTTTGAGACTTGCTAAAGTTTTATATTTTTCTGACTGTGTTTTCTCATGACATTAAGGCTTTTAACTGAATGCTGATTTATAAAATTATACCAAAACTTTTCAATTATTTATGAAGGAAGATCCATCAATTCTGATACACAGAATCAGTAGTTCAAAGGTAGAAATCTATATAAAATGAGGATTCAAATAGAATGAGAGAATTTGAATAATTCATAATCAATAGATAACTTCTTTTTTAGCTTTCGATCAATTGTAGGAAGATTTAGAAATTAATGCTGTAATACATTTATTTACAGCGGTTCATGTGTGACCCCAAACCAACTTCATGTACCTCCCCTTTGGTTCCGCAACTTTATGTAACAACGCTTCAAGACACCCCCGTTCAGATGACAGGTCTAGGGACGTAAGATGTTGCCATCAAGCCAAATTCAAGGTACTGTAACCTCGACGATAAAGCAACGTACAGACCAACAAAAGTGCAGTGTAGTGAAACAAAAATGTCATTCAATAATGTCAATCAAAAGTGGGGATTCGAAATTTATGAAATGGGTTATATGGGTTATTATTGTAATATCTCGGGTAGATTAGATATTAATGAATTGTTTTTACCAAAGGGTAGACGTGGTTAAATAAAGCTGAAGTTCACTCTATGAAAATTTGTTGTATTTGAACATTTGCTCTACCAAATTTTTCACATCAATTTTGACTCTACTCTGGCTGCCTAGCCTAATACAAAAAAAAACATTGAAAGAGATTTGGAATGGTACAAATAAACAAGAATAACCTATCGTTATGCAAAATAAAGTTCGATCACCCCTTGTCATTTGAGTAGGATTAATATTCGGGACTCACCCATAATGAAGACGCCGAAGAAATCCATTAACGATGATTTTGGTGATCCACACTCCCGAAAAGAATTGATGTCTGAGCGCGCTGTGTTCGCTTCAACGGTTAAAACAAGAGTGCACGGAAAGAATGTAATTTTTTTCTCAGGTCTGACTCTTCCTAGGCCTACACGTGGAAAATGAGACTACGGCAGGGGGGGAAGAAGAGCCGGAAACTGTTGATGGGACGAGTGGATGGAAACTATCTTTCCCAGGCTGGGATGCAAGCTATGCAGTTCCCAACCCTGAGAAAGATCCTCACCTCGTCCATCGGTTGAAAAAATGCAAGCTTTCCGTAGCCTATGCTAGGCAGCCAGCAAATAAAATATTACGTTCTAATTTCACTAATTTCAATATCACTATTTCCAATTGCTTTCATTACATCACCCCCTCCCTAGAAAAAGGGCGCACTAGGATTCCCGCGGCACCTCAGGATCCTGGGTGGGTGATGTAGAGTCCTCTGCAACATGCATTGTAGAGGGCTGCTCTGCTGATACCAATAAAGCATCCTTGCTCTGGGCTGAGTGACGGTGGCGGTCCCAGACCAACCCTGCAGCCAGCACAGAGACAGCAGCAAGGGTGGCTCCAAAGGCGAGTGCTGAGGTGAGCCACCAGCTCCACCCCTCAGCATTGGGTTGATCTTCCAGGGATGTCAGATGGTGTAGTAGCTGGTCAATGGACACGTCATCTACACCAAGTTCACCAGGTTGCAGGAGACCCTCGGTCTGATGATGGTGGATGCCCTCCAGTATCTGCTCTCTAGTCATGCCTTGGATAGTCAGCATGAGAGCAGGAGGCACACTAAGGAGTTCCAAGTGCTTCTGAAGATTAAGGTGCCCTCTGGCACGAGCTGATGGTAGGATCTGGTAGTGGGACGTACTCAAGGTGCAGCCAGGTGTTGCCTTCATGTGTCCAGTTCTGCTGGGTCGGCGGCAAGCACAGTCAGCTGACACTGTTGTTGAGCTGCAGCAAGGTCGTTCAGAAACAGTGCACTCAGGCAGGATGTATGATGTCGGCTGTAGACTGGAGTCATCACTGAGCATACAGTCAATGGCCCCACCTCACACTGCTCCAGTTGTTGTTGGTGGATGACTGCAAACCGAGCCCGATCAGGTGTCATCAGCAAGCGGTGGGCAGGCTTCAGCTGGTATTGTACCATCAGCTGGGTCTGGTTGTCACGAACTGGCAATGCAAAAGCCTGGAGAAGTTCAAATCTCCGTCCAGGAGACATTAATGGCACCATCACAATCAGTTTTATCAAGCCACCAACGGATACAGCACACACTCGCATGATATTGTAGTACAGATAAGCACTGGTGGGGTTCGTCCCAAATGGCAACTCCAACCCATCTGACAGGCTTGATCAAACTTTTTCCAAAATATTACTTAACTCAACAGGAGACAATAAATTGATACTCAACCTACCATATGACACTTCATTAATAATCATTATCAGTTTTCTCAAATCCAACAATGCATTACTACTTGCTAATCTTAAATTCTGTAGGGCTGAGGATGTGTTAATATAGACATTCAAAATTTCTTTGATCTTAACCACCTTTTGGTTAAGTTACTTTATTGCAGAGACTATCTCATTAGTGTTCTTTGAACATTCCCTTGCAATTTCAACCAGCTCTCTACTGTTTTCTGCCACTCTGCGACTTAAATGTCGGGTCAGGGTCAAGTGTTCCTTCTCCACATAAATGAGGCCTGCAGTTTGAGTTTGGAGTGCTTCCTCGCTGTGTTTCACTGACTGCAGATCCTCGTCTTCTACCACTCCAAAGATTACACGAAGAAGTTTTCCTCCCGCATTGATCAGCCCCCTTCATCCATCAGGGTTCGAACGGAGTCAGAGATGTCATCCTGCATATCGCTGATGCTGCTGAAGGCTTGCTTTTGAATGTGTAGTGCAGGCATTTTTTCTGAAGCAGTGGTGATGGCATTCTGCATTTCTTGGGTCTGATCGTGTAGTTGAGAGAGTTCGTGACTGATTTCAGTGATGTTGATAACTACCAGGATCCTCCAAGAGTCACCTGTCATAAGGACATCTGCTTTCTTCTGGAACCATACTCCTTGTGGATTGATGATCTCTCCACATGATAGGCCGATAACACCTGCAACTGATGAAACAGCTGTGTCCAGTCTTGGAACGGGTTCATGTTCTGTTAGTTTACTCATCTGTACAGTGTCCTTGCAGTGTTAGATATCTGACCCTGATACCCTTTTCTTGCCACTCAATAGTTGCATTCTTCAGCCCAGTTATTTACAGCAACTTAATACTATACCAACACAATTAATCTTATCCTTCTAATATTAACCAATACGATTTGTAATCAAAACATCCAGATAACAAAATACACTATCTGTCAATGGCTCTCCATTGAATATGAATATTTCAAACAGCAACCAAACAATAAATTCTTAACCTAAAGTCACATGAATCTCAATTACTAGATATTGTAGCCAATCACAAGAGTGTTTGATAAAATTCACAAACAAAATTAATCAACAACAAACAATTTGGATCCTCTGAATTTTCAATAAAACTTCAACAACTGGGTATAGCAGCATGTGATCCTCAACAAAGTCCTTGTAGGCTTACACCTTCCCACCAAGGATTGCTCAAACCTCTACCAAACAATACTCGACTCAGCTATGCTTTAGGACAGACACACTTCCTCCCTGCCAGATAGCCATGCTTCTACAGTTCCAGACAGCCGTGCTTCTTCCCTGCCAGACCTCCATGTCTGCAGTTCCAGACAAGTCACGCTTCCTCTATGCCAGACAGCCATGCTTCTGCAGTTCCAGACAGCTGTGTTTCCTCTCAGCCACATGCTGATGAGTCTCATATTTGAGCTAGTGACACCTTCACTTGCTCCTGATTTTCTCATGCATACCCTAATGCATGTTGTAACCTGCACACCCTAGGTAGTTACCTGTGCACACATCTCATGTGGCACCAAACAATGTTGCTTCCGACAGTCGACTACTTATCTCTGTTACTCTAGGTCGAGAGATAGAAATATTCTTCTCATCTTGGCATTGTCATTAATTTGATACCTTCTGTACTCGTTGGACTCCATCCCAAATGATATACAGTAACATACAAGATAGAACTATTACAATCTTGATCACATGACAACTATACCCTAAAAAGTCTACTGCTTTAGTTGAACCATAGATGAAGGATAAGATAAGGATAACTATATTATTCTTGTCTCTGGTTAAACTAAACACTTTACATCATTAAAATTCACCAAAAGCGTTTCAATAACCAATTACCAACAGCATTGCCAAAATACTACTATCCTTGTTTTTTCTTCATATCAACATAATTACAAAAAAAATTCTACTAAAATTTTCTACTTCTTCATATCTCTTCATCACACTTCTTGTGGCAATCAGCTAACCCAGAGCCAAACAACTCTGCAGCAAAGAATTTCCTACTCGATCCAGAAATTTTTTTTACCCGAATTTATTGGTTAGGTTGCCGACCTTCTCTGACTTCCCGTTGCAAGTGGGGATCTGGGAACATCTCTCTGAATTAGATAAAATAAAATCCTGCTTGTACCGCACGTGTGAAGGATCCTCTTATCAGCATGCAAGGCGATGATGTTGCTAGCAGACAGTACTCCTTACAACTCCAGATGACATCACAGTTAGGCTCTCCAACTCTGCTGTAGAGCATACTCCGTCTAGGGGTAGGATGTCATACAGCTCTATTGGGCACCGCGAGAGGTGGTGACGTCGAACTCTGTCATTGTCGCGGCCACTATCGCTAGCGAGCGCAAGAAGGTGGTCTCATCATCTCATCCTCAGCTACCGAGGAAGCGAAGGGAAATTTCTTACCGCTGGAGGGAAACTCCTGAGCGCTGGCCGGAGGGAATTTATCAACCAGAGAGGGAAATTGTTCCGCGCAACCAACCTGAGTGATCTTCTCTTGGTTTTCCTTTCACACACTTTTTCGTTCGTTATTGGTTGTTTCTTTCTGCTCTTCTTCTTCTTCATCTTATAGGCTTTTCGCATCGTACGTCCATCCGTAGATTCAGATTCGGTGCTATTTCTCAGAGAACTAGTCAACTAGTTCTTCTTCTCTCTGTTTTGTTCGGAACTTCGCGTTCTTTTCCAAGCTACAGTCTATAAGCGGGTATTCTCGCTGTTTCTCCCTTACTTCGCCAGTGTTTTCGACTCTATGCTCGCCCATACTAATAAATTATAACATAGTATGCTGTTACCATTTAATATGTTATTCCTCTTTCATTCGCTTCATAACCATTGCGAAATTACAATTTACTATACCTTTAAATGAACTATACTGAAACAATACTCTAATGACAATAAAATGTCTTGTGAATAAACTAAATTTATTATCGAATCTCTCACAGAATTATTTATTCCGTATGCAATCATAAATATTGATTCCAGAACGCAATAAATGAAACAAATATGTAAATACTAATATATCCAAACAATTTAAAAAAAAAATCTTTTTCAAGGCTTTAATAATTTACTTAACTTTCAAATTCTTTTGTTCTAAGATACATTTCAAAAAATCCTTCTATGAGTTAGTTTTTCCCATAAATTAATGTCTTCACTGATTATTTTCCACAGAAAATAATCCCACATTGATAATTCTTGTTCTTCAAAAGTTCGGACATCAATCCTCCTATCGCACGAGATACGCCAACAAGCAACAGCATTCTTTGAAAACATTTTTTCCTTCAATTTAATCGTAGACTAATAACGTGTTATATCATCATTTCATAATTACTACTGTATTTTTTTCCGAAATACAATTCACTGTATTTAATTTTGCGTAGGCAGCCAACTAATAATAATTTATTAATCATCAAGTTCTTCGTCGAGTAGTGGACTAACAAGATCAATGACTAGTAATGAAGCTTCCATCAACAAATCGTTATATTCGTACATTGGAAGCAGCTCCAATAAAACTTCCATTATGTCCTGTACTAGCGTTAAAAAGTTACGTTTTCTAATTTTATAATCAGTGCTACCCGACATTCTTTTTCAATCCACTGATAAATTATTCTACTGATTTCTACTACTGTATTCTATATTTTTGGCATTCTTGCAGCCAAATTCCACCGAACTTGCCACCATTGTAATTTCTCGGGTAGATTAGATATTAATGAATTGTTTTTACCAAAGGGTAGACGTGGTTAAATAAAGCTAAAGTTTACTCTATAAAAATTTGTTGTATTTAAACATTTGCTCTACCAAATTTTTTACATCAATTTTGACTCTACTCTGGCTGCCTAGCCTAATACAAAAAAAAACATTGAAAGAGATTTGGAATGGTACAAATAAACAAGAAAAACCTATCGTTATGCAAAATAAAGTTCGATCGCCCCTTGTCATTTGAGTAGGATTAATATTCGGGACTCACCCATAATGAAGACGCCGAAGAAATCCATTAACGATGATTTTGGTGATCCACACTCCCGAAAAGAATTGATGTCTGAGCGCGCTGTGTTCGCTTCAACGGTTAAAACAAGAGTGCACGGAAAGAATGTAATTTTTTTTCTCAGGTCCGACTCTTCCTAAGCCTACACGTGGAAAACTAGACTACGGCAGGGGGGGAAGAAGAGCCGGAAACTGTTGATGGGACGAGTGGATGGAAACTATCTTTCCCAGGCTGGGATGCAAGCTAGGCAGTTCCCAACCCTGAGAAAGATCCTCACCTCGTCCATCGGTTGAAAAAATGCAAGCTTTCCGTAGCCTATGCTAGGCAGCCAGCAAATAAAAATATTACGTTCTAATTTCACTAATTTCAATATCACTATTTTCAATTGCTTCCATTACATTATCAACGAAAATTGCGTTCAACGGGTTTTTTTCTTTCTTGAATTTTTGCATTGAAATTTATCTGTTATTCTATGACTGATATTGTTTGGTTTTGTGACGTATTGCTATCTAAACGAGGGATAGTAATGTGCCCCCAAATCAGATGAAGAATGTCAACAAAGTAACATGAAATTTTTGTTTCCTTTGTCCAATTTCAGTTGTCAATGTTAATTGAAGTTGTTTTTTTCTCAATTATTCCAAAGTGTAGTGTTAGTTCATAGTAGAAACCTATTAAATCAGGCATGGCAAGATTAATTGAAGTTTTCTTGACTCTAGCCCGTTTACCTGCATGGATTAAGTATAGACTCAGGTATTTTCTAGATGTGTCGGCCTACAGTATTTCCAAATTCTAAATTTTATTCCAAATTATCTTTTTTATTATCTTTCAAAAGGCCACGCACAGTGGCATTTCTTTTTCAACAGCTTCACTGTGAATACACACATGAAGATAGAAGTTGAATCAATCACAGATAAAAGTTCAAACTCAGATAATACGATACTTGAAAATAGAAGTTCACACACGATGATAACAGTTTATGAGATAACCTGACACCAATGTTACAGGTTTCTACACTAATAAAACGCTTGAGGCGATTTATACTGATCAGATTATATTACTTACAACACTATAACACACGGAAGTAAACTAGAAACAATTATAAACTGATTACCTAATAAATTACACACGAGTTAGCACAACTAACATGAATAATTGTTTAAACAACTACAAAAGTCAATTACCACTTTATCACTCGTCTGTCACAATTATTATCACTTTATCAATAGTCTGTCACGATGAGAAGAAGCGAACGATCCCGCTGTAGTCAACTGAACTCCCCGACTGCAACTCGTGCAATTTATAAGGTGGGCAGAACCATCCAGAAAGATCCAGAATTGCGGCAAACGTCCGACCAATTACAGTGCATAGAAAACTGCAGAAGATTCAAGATCGCGCCCGCAATTGGTCGAAGGCTCCCCTCACCAAAACCTGAATAAACTAGAACGTTTCGGAAGCCCCCCTACTTCCCCGCGTCATCATTGCTTCTGCTGTGCTGTCCACCAGAAACCCCTCGCCGCAGGCCATCATTCTAAAGGCTTCATCCATAACAATATCATAAACAAGATTTGGTTCATTTTAAATTTTAATGTGGAAATTGCTTCGGATCCAATCCAGGATTTAAGGACAGCAATACAGGATGAATTATCACTATCTGTTGATGAGAGGAAAAATGTGTCCTTTTTCAAGCGATACAAGAGTGAAATAGCTGGATTTTATCAGCAAACCACAGAGAAGATAGAGAAGATAGAATCCTTCTACTTTGTGCAGCAAACTGTATAAGAGAAAGAAGTAACTTGGAAGCACAGAACAAGTACTGCCAGTGAAAATGTGAAAAACGTGGTTTGGAAAGTCCACTTTGCTAACATACAATTATTGTAATTGTCTAATGTTGCAATATTCTGGCTTTGAAAACAGCTCCATACAATATCGAATTCAATGGACGGCAATAAACTTCTATTTGGACTGTGAAGCGAATTCAGTGTGAAGAGAATTTTGAGGAAGTGAGATTCCAAAACAGAGAATCATAACTCTATTTAGTGCCGCTTTCCCAGCTCGAAATTAAGCTAAGCTCTAGACTTTAAACAGCTGGATTCAGAAAACTGGCTTTCTAAAACGGGGCGTAGTCGTAGTCCACGCCACAGGTACGGTCAAATTGACCGCAGGCATGTTTCCGTTTTTCTGTTGGCTATACTGAGTGCTGTCACAGAAGGTCAAATTGACCGCAGGCATGTTTCCGTTTTTCTGTTGGCTATACTGAGTGCTGTCATAGAAGGTTGGGATGATATTCTACTTTAAAATCTGACGTTAAACTGGAAATTTGAAAAATTTGCAATTTAACACGATTTTGAAACCATGTAATTTCTTCCGATGGAGAGCCAAGTCTCAACTTATTCTACACGCATAAGAACTCCCCATGATTCTGAGAGAAGAGGTTTCGAAAGAAAAACAAATAATCTGTGTAGTTGTTTCTCTCCCACTCCAAACGATGTTTACATTAATTACATTGTCAGTTGGAGACTAGACGTGCCAATTGAAAGTTATTTCTGTTTTGTTTTCTCAGCGCGGTCACAGTGACCGGACCTGTGTCTTTGCGTTATGAATCCGGTACCTGGGACTTCATCTTCCGTAAATATTTTAGACTTAGATTTTGAAAAAACTGTCGAGGATTGATTGGCATGAAGATGATTTAGGGAGTGATGGAGATTAATCCTGTGATGAAAATTCAAACATCAGTGCTGATTGTGACCAAAATGCAGACTCTGAGCAGACTGAAAGTGAGAATGAACTGCCAGCGGAATAGCCCCCACAAAATGTTTCAAGTAGTGAAGAAACTGAAAGTGATCTTGAAACTGCAATAAATGAAGATGACAGGAGCAGAAATCTATTTGGCCGCAACCGCTTCCATTGGTCATCAACTCCAATTTTGCAGCGGTCCCGAGTGCGTCAACATAATAATATTATCCATCTCCCAGCTGTTCGACCCCTAGCACAAATTGGAGACAATCCAGATCCAGTTGTGATCATGGAACATGGAACATTGTTTACATGAAATTTGTTTATGAGTGATGATATTTTGGAAATAATATTGACGTGGACTAATCAGAAAATAAATCAGGAAAAACCAGACAATGATCCTTACAATTGGCATGAAGTGGATTTGTGTGAGCTAAGATCATTCTTAGGCTTACTTTTCTATACCTTCATATTCAAATCCAATCGAGAAGACTTCAAATCATTCTTCGCCACCGATGGAACAGGACGAGATATATTCAGATGTGTAATGTCAAGAAATAGGTTCGGTGTTCTACTGTTATGTCTGAGATTTGATAACCCTGCAACTCGTCAAGAGCGCCGAGAAAATGACCCTTTGGCTCCAGTGTAAGAAATTTTTCAGAACTTTATTGGAAAATGTGAGACATTACATAATAGACATTACATATTTTTTTATACAAAATAGGAGAATGCGCGTGTATCGATGAGATGCTTGTAGCTTTCAGAGGTAGATGTAGATTTAAGATGTACTTTCCTAATAAGCCTTGTAAATATGGAATCAAGGTGATGTGTATGACTGATGCTCGAACTGGTCACCTGCTGAATTCCTATGCTTACACAGGAAAGAATTCTGATGGTGGTTAAAATCTACTAACTGCAACTGGAAAGAAGTTACTGAAGCCAACCTAGGCTGTGATTAGACTGGCTGAACCAATTAATAATTCAAATCGAACCATCACAGCTGATAATTGGTTCAGCTTAGTGAAATTGCCTGAAAGAAAAAGGACTGACATAATGTTGGTACATTGGAAAAAATAGAAAGGAAATTCCAAAAGAGCTACTGCCAATGAGAACAAGAGAAGTTGGTTCATCAATTCATGCATTTACAAAAGACATGACAATGGTATCTTATGTACCTAAAAAATCAAAAGCGGTTATCCTACTGTCATCTATGCATCATGATAGGAGCATCGACATTGAAACGGGAAAACCAGATATTATAGTTCATTATAATCGAAGGAGTTGATGCCCTGGATGAGAGATGTGCAATCTATTCTTGCTCTCGACGTACATAGCAGTGGCCAATGGTTCTATTCTATAGAATGTTGGATGTGAGTGGAGTGAATTCATTTGTGCTCTATAACTCCTACAAAGACACTAAAGAAATGAGCACATTCGATTTTTTGAAACAATTAGCTTACTCCCTAGTAGCACCGCAAATGGAGAAAAGACTTTCTAGCATTCTTTTATCATTTGAGCTTCGTTCATCAATTCGGTATGTGTTGGGTGTGTCCGAGCAAATACCTGATGTGCAGGGTGATACATTCACTAAACGGAAGACGTGCTACACATGCGATCCAAAAAAGAAGATGAAAACATCATATATGTGTTTCTGTTGTGAGAAGCCCATCTACCCCAAGTGCACCACCAGAATTGCAGAGTGTAGCCACCAGAATGTGCCAGAATTGCCTAGTTTAGCCAGTCTTGGAGTGAAGAAAAACTTGATTCAAAATGATCTGCAATTTTTATTTGTTATATTTATTTTCACATACTGTGCTTACATTTTGATTGTGGATGTATTTGACAATAGAACTTCGACTTCAAAACATTTTTTCAACTAAGGTTATTTTTTCATTCAATTTTTTCTCTTTGAACATTCTTTTTCCATACGTTTTTAGGTCGTGCTATAATATATATTGTAATAAACTAAGATGTGACATTTGAATAATTTTTCTTATTTGGCTCTACCGACAAAACCTACAAATAACTGAATAAATTCAGAAAATACAATTTCAGCCCTGCTTATCATTTTTAGGGATGATTTTTCATCAGCGGTCATTTTGACCGGACCTGTGGCATAGTGTCCCAATAATTAGAGCTGTGTAGCTGAGGGTATTAAATTTCGAAAAAGTAGAAGATTGAACACAAAATAAAATGAAGAGGAAATAGTGTAAAGTTTCAGCTATTCTGAATTATTTAGAAATATTCAATTCCATGAAGGAAAAACGTTTCCAATTATAGAATTGAAAAAAAAGATTATCATAAAAACTGCGACTATGCCCCGTTTCGGAAAGGCAATTTCCCGACTCCAGCTGCTTAAAGTCTGGAACTTCACTAAATGTCTAAATCCCCAGCTCGGAAACCGGCCCTGAAAGTATCATATCACGACTTCATTTGATTGATGTTATCATGAACAGGGTTTCTTGCAGGGTCGACTTATGATCATAGCAACCGAAGAAATCTTTTTCTGCTGTTTATACTGTATTTGCTATTCCTTCGAGGTTTTGAAATACGACTTTCACTGCTTCCTTCTTGCTTTATCAAGATTCCAATGAGAATCATAAGTATCTATCTTTCTTGTGAATATTATCATGGAGGACGAATAATAAGTGAATTCAAATGATTTACACTTTCAGTGGAAAGCTTTTGTTTTGAATTCTTTGAATGATTTGATTTGGATTTAACCATCGTTCCCCTCATCTTATTATTATTGTATGATAAGACTTATACTGTGCGTTCTACAAGTTCATCAGTTCTCAAATTTGAACAACTGATATTATAGTCAGGGATGGGGATAGGTAATTCATTTCTACTCCCGAAGTAACTCAACTGGTATATAATTTCTACAGTAGAAGAAAACCTTGATTCACAATATCAAACTCTAACAGACTGAAATAACAAAACTCCTCTATTCATTAGTAGGCATCCAATCGTTTCTTATTTCATGTACGTTTAGTGATAGAAGAATGGCTTCATCCAAGCTGCATTGTCATTGAAAATATGTTTGCTGGCTTCATCTCCCTTGTCGCAATATTAATACTCGTTGATTAATATCCTCCTATTTTATGTTATTTCATTGTTTTCCCATTTCAACTAACAAATAGTGGAACTACCTTTCCTCAACTTTCAATTGATGAATACATACCAAACAAATTCATTCATTTGTCAAGTTTAGCTGGACTTGATTGTATTTGATATAAAAATAACTCTTTGCCGGTTCGATTTCTGCTAAATGATAAGTTATACACCCTTTCATGAATGTGAAATACAGAGTACTGATTTTATTGCCAGATTTTGGAGCGGGTCTGTTCGCAGTTTCTTGGAGCCAGATTAAAGGGGGTTTGAGGGGAACAAAGCAAGGAGGGTGGATTGAGCGAGGGAGCTTTCAAAGAGTCGAGTTATATTTTTGTCTCTATCGACTCTTGCGGTTATCTTGCAGTGCGCAGAGAATAGAAATAAATTCGGTGATAATATTGTTATCGGAGGACTTGGTCTCCTGCGGGGAAAAGGGGTGGCTTTTTATCGACGAGCTTTTTTATTGGTTGAAGACAGCGTCAGAGGCGGAAGGGCTTTGCGCTTGCGTGCTGCAAGTCTGCTGCTGACAGCTTGATCGAGAAGGAAGAGGAGGAGAATGACGACGAGGAGTAGGTGGATGAGGAGGAGGTACATCCTTCCTTTATACTACATTTTTCTGTGCAAAAAGCTTAGATTTATAATGCGGATTGATACCCGCTATTAATTTATGCTGTACGGGGTCTCCCTCTCCACTCAAATCCTCGATCGATTCGATAACACGAGCTATTAAAGCGAGGATATAGCTTTTTCGCCGAATTAAGCGCGTTTCGTGCTGTTAGCTTTAGCTGGGAGCAGCGTCTGCCTTCGAACCCAGCCATTGTACCAACAAAGCCTAGTGTATGAGAAAATCATCATTGAAAACCCACTTGACTGAAAGTTCAAGATTAGATTAAATCTTGTCTGAAATGAATGTTTTTCTTGTTCAAACACCAACGGTAGTCACATCGATGTTGAAAGGATTGTATGGTAATAATAGCGATTATCCTACTTCATAATATCCATATTAGCATTTTACGTTTGGCTGCGGTTTTGTTTGATTATGGAAGTTCTGTTTGTACATTTGTTATTTTATGAATGAGTATACTTTATCATGATAATAGGTTTTCAAACCTTCTGTGATGAGAGATTTAAGAACAGATTGAAAACATAAATTAGTTTTAATGATATTATTACTCAATATTGTAACACTCGAGTGTCAGCACCAGCACACTTACCCTCATTATTTAATTGTTCTCAGTGTTCGTTTTGACGTTTTTGAAATTTTCCACAACAAATCGGTCTTCATTCAATATCTTTCAAAAATATTGATAGGAGATATGAACGTAAACATACTGAACAATGACTTGCAAATTCTTCTCAAACCACAAAAATCTGGTGTGGCGCACTCACACAACTTTCCTTGCCGTTATGAAAATTGATCACCTGACGCTAGTGTTAACGCTCATCTCAAGTCTTCTTATAAACAAAGATCTGAGCCAGCTGGTGTCAGGACAATAACGCTGGAGACATACGAGGTCTGCTATCTCTTCATAGTGAATCATTTAATAGAATCAACAGTTTGCAATTGGATAATCACATTTTTTCGAATTTCAAGCTTATTTTCAATTTTAGGTGAAAATGTTACTCAACATTAATTGTAGAGATGTTTATGCTCAATCTTTTCAACTCGAAATTTTTTGTTCAAATTGTATCTGAAGCCTGATAATTGGGAATCTAAAATCAAAATTTGCATAGACGGATCGGAGCTCCTGAAATTTTCACAGATATGGGACTTGTAACAGTTGATAGAGGTTGTCAATGACTTTCTTAGGTATGAATTTAATCAAAATCGTTGGAGCCATTCTCGAGAAAATCGCGAAAAACCCTGTTTTTGATAACATTTTCTCCATTTTATCTGCCATCTTGAATTGCATTAGATCGAAATTGTTCGAGTCGGATCCTTTTAGGGGAAGGACCTCAAGTTCCAAATTTCAAGTCATTCTGTAAATTGGGAGATGAGATATCGTGTACACAGACACACACACACACACACACACACACACACACAGTGGAAAGTAAAGTCCACCGTAAAGTCTACAAAAATACGCAATTAATTGATCAATGGACTATATGGAGAGAATTTTTGATTCAACCAAATCGAAAGTCGTCAATGGATTTTTGTTAGATTCTAATTATCCACATCGCACATTATAATCCCAGACATAACATTGAGTTGACTTGTTTTGATAATCAAGATCTCTCGATTCTTGTGCAAAAAGATTAAAGTATCTATATTATATTATTGGCATCGAATAGGAATAATTGTTATATGCATTTAGTTTGGGAATATGGCTACATCAGTGGTGCAATCAAAAATGGCCATAATGCAGAGTACGCGTTTAAACTTGAATACCATCAATCGGTAAGCTGAATAAAAACGAATTAAACGTGGGTTCGAACGGCTTTATACAAGCACAACAATTTGAGTTGGCTTACCTGATTCCTCATATCATATTCCATCAGAATCCAGAAACAAATCGTAAACATCAATAATTTTGACAATGCTCATATTTATGATTTTGTAAGAATTTATAAAGTTCAAAGACATAGGAATGAAATGAATGTTTACAATAAAAAATTATTTTCCAAACTCTTGAAAAGTTTCTCTTGTTTGAGTCATTTTGAATTGTCAGCATTGGTTAGAGGGAGAACATCAATTTGATTTATGAGGAATGCTGACAGTTTAAGTTAATATTGAATATCACTACATTTGTAAATCATTAAAGGATTAACTGCCATGAATCTTTCTGTTCTATCTGTTATTATTTTGAAAATGATAGCAAAGTTTGGTAACTTCACTATTTTGTAGATTATTACTTTGAACCTGATTCAAAATAATGTATTGTCATAAAAGTTGGGTTATGCTTACTTCTGGCTCACTGCTCAACCAGTTTACGCATATTGCTGGTTAAAACGCCAACATTTGGGCGTTAACTTATAAGCCAGTTTGAACGGCGTTTACTGGCTTCAAATGGAATCAGCATACGGATCTATTGTTCAAATTCGAGTTTGAACCCTTGATGGGCTAGATGCAGTTTAAACCAAGCATCTGTATACAGCACTTGATAAAGTTAATAATCCTTTGTGAAATAAATCATTGACTCATTAATATGGAATTCACGAGATTCTGATCCTATGACAAAGCATTCCGAATGACTTCAAAGCTGCTGTTTTTTGTCTCGTATCTCTTATACACATATTGGGGATTGATGTATGATCCAGTTAGAAAATAGCCTGGGAAGATAGTAGGCGAAAGAGGCAGAAAAAGTAGAAAAGAGAAAAGAGAGTGCGACATATTGCAGTGCAATCTGCGACTGCATTAGCGAATCAATCAAAGAGCAAAAGACTTGAGCAAAGGGCTGTACGGTGTAGGCTGTCTTGCAACCCCAACTGTCATCCACACACTGTTCTGCACCAGGGGAGAAAGAGCCGCGTTTGTTTAATATCTGCACATATAACAGCCACATATTGGTGTCGATAAAAGCAGCTCGAAACCAATCTCCTTCTCCACATTCAAAGCTCAGAGTATGGAGCCGGGTAGAGAGAGGTGGTGACTGGCTAACATATCCCCATTTCACCAAAAAAATAAGTGCAAATAGCACAGACTTCCAATTTAATACTGAAGCATATAATACTCTCCGCTAAGTTTTGCATTCAAGTGTCATGCAATAGCGTATTGGAGGTGATACTATGATTATCTATGAGAGATATGAGATATCCAAAAATACCCAATAAACTGATAAACCATAATCCAATAAAACTTTGAGCTATTGATTCGGAACTACAAGGAATACCATTGAGAGCTCTAGGGCTAGACGAAAGGGAAATAATAATAATATGAAGAAAAATGAAGAGATGTTAAAACACGGTGATGACTGACATGACATGCACAAGCTACTCAAACTTATTCAAATATTCATGTGGATATCTTTTTTGTGAGTGATGCTTCAGAGTGGGTGTCACTCATGCCTAATTTCACGTTGTATTGTTGAAAGAGTATAGGCTACTTTATCAATTTCATGCTTTCGAATGATTTATTCTGCTCATCTCAAGGCTCTTGTTTCTATGGAAATCACTCCCACTGATGAATTGCTATGCTTTGATGATAGAGAGAAAAAATTGTGCAAATGAACAGTTCACAGCCTGCTGGAGAAAAAGTGGAATAATTTCCTGCTGAGTGAAATGAAGGGTGTGAGTCAATTGTGATTTGCGTGAGTCGATTGAAATTTATAGGATTGCAACAAAAAACCGTCAACCGAGAGTTAAGAGCATTAGCTGCTGGATTCTTTTTGACATGATATTATGTTGAGCTTATCGATCGCTCTAAAACTACTTCCATGATCAAAATGTGCATGATTTTATTGTGCCGTTCCATTCCACCACTTGAAATTCCATTTAAATCATATTGGAGAATCAGAAACTTTTTAATTATTTGACCAATTTTACTATTCAAAGCACTTTTTCAGGCTTATGATAGAAACAAGGTGGAACGGCAAATGTAGCTTCAAGCTTAAGAGTGCTTCAATGCATGTAATTAGATGTAGGCAAATAGTGGAGCACAATGTGCATCACAATTTAAAAACAATCAACACTCTCAATCTTATCCGCTCCTCTCTTTATGAGTCTTTTTAGATGTGACATGTCAAATCAATGGATTGGAACCCCCTTTTTACCGTACATGCCAACATCAGTTCGGAAGTTTAATGATAAGCTTGATTAATCTAACTCCAATTATGTTAGGTTATAATTAAGATTATGGTTGAAGAAGATAAAATCCTGTGTAGAAAAGGTATGTCAGACACCAAGGGAAAGTTTATACTAGTGTTGAATGCTTATAGGAACACGTTCAGCGATTCTCCCCATATGACGACAATAATAGCTATGAGGTCGTATAGTAGGTGTAAGTGGAAGGGGAAACACGATGAAGCTAGAAGGGACAATGGTTTAAGTGGATAAGAAGGAGACGATAGCGAAGAACCGAGAGGAGAAAAACGCAAGAAAACAAAGTGATGGGGTGAGTGTCGGAAGGCGGAAGGGGATGCAGAACACGTGGCGTGGGGCGAGCGTCATCTGGCAGAGACAGCCTCATCATTATAATGTTTTGTTTTTAGCGTGCCCAAATGAGATTTAGTGGCTCCTTTTCGATTGCACCCCCGTTCAAGTGACCGATCAAATCTTTTGATCCTTGCTCTACAATGCACCACTTCGTTATCTTAAAAATCATCCCGCCAGCTCTGTCAATCTCTGTTCATATCACTCTTTTTACAGCACTTTTCAACCTCAGGCATGGAATATATAACTTAAGTGACATAGGGTTTTGTCTGGAGTACCTCCATCAACCGAAGCTATCAACAGCTCAGAAGACATAACCACTAATCTCTCAAAAATTTTGAGAGCATTAATGATGAATGGGAGCAATGATGATTAATGTGCAAAAATCAATTTAATGTTCACGATTGCCCTTAAAAATGTTGAGTTGTAAATTCGATTTCTCATGATGTTTCAATTGAATTGTAACGTATTTATAACAAACTCACAACAATTACCTGGTTGATCCACATTAGCTATTTCAGAATGATCGGCAAACGATTATATTATTATACTCGAATCTCCGTGCTGATTCTTCTGAGGACACTAATGAATGGTCTGAGAGTTTTGCACTTATGATTAAACAAGGAAATTATAAACACATTACTATACACATCAAAATTCCATGACAGTATTTTGTAGAAATTAATCATTTTTTTCATTTTCAAGCCCGAACCAAGAACAAGCAGTTGGAAAAGGAACACTACTTTTATTCATTCGTCACTACATTTGTTTTCACAATGCCAATATTTATATCATAATTTTTTTGATATCCCATTCACATCGTTTTTGACATGTAAGACTCATGAGTGACTCATAAGAATTGAGTTATTGACAATTCTCTCATCGTACACAGTACCTGTCCATTGTCTCATAAAATTGCTGATTTTCGAACGTGTATACTTGTTGAGGGTCAGAGTGGATCGAAATTGTGTTTTGAGTATTGAGTTGGCAAATGTTAACGTATGCGGAATACGAGCTTAATGCGAGCTGGAAGAATGAAGCGCAGAATGATGATTGAACGATTGCCGGTGGAACGTCGCAAACTTTAATTTCATTTATCAGTTAAAATTATTATTAGCTTCCGGCGCAAAGCGTCAGATCCTTTTTTAACCACTCTAAAAAGCCATCAACCCTCAACAATAGTGCTTAAGGGTGTGAATGTTGAGGGTAGTTTTATTGCAGACTGCTTCAACCATTAGGGAGGCCTGTAGTTGACATCTAGCATTACAGATGATAATCAAGATCTGCTTTCAATTGCCTGTTGGGTGAGCGGGGCGAGAGGGGATCTTCTTCCCCCACTTACACCCCCACTTTCCAGCCCCCCCAAAAGGCATCCCTTTGTATTAATTCGATACAAGCTAGCGAGGCGAGGCGTTGGCTCATGATGCGTCAGACCTTCATTATGACGAGTCTACAAACTGAGATGGGCTCTTGTCGTCACCGTCAACATAAACATAACTTACATAACTTTGCAGCAGCCCAAGTGAGCTCTCTCACAACACACTTGTCTGGTGTGAACTTGTACCACTGTCATATCTATAAATTTGAACACGTTGAGCTGTGCAATGCATCGAATAATGCTCATGGCTACCACAGCTTCAAATTAAACATCTTCATCGGAATAGAGATTTCTAGAAAGTATCATCAAAAAGTAAACAACTTGTTCACAAAAATTCACAGTAATCAAAATGTATATTATATGGAATTAAAGGTGATTATAATCAGTTCTTGATGATAGTTTTATTCGACCCCGTTACATAAATTGAAATCAATTGATATTGAATACGTAGTTCATCTTCAGTTTTCACTAACAAAATAGAACAATTGAATTAGCTTCAGCTACAATAACAACAGTTTCTAAATTAGGTTATATGTTTGATAGTATCATCTACTACTCTTAGAATATGAAATATTTGGAGTAATTTGATGCTTCAAATTTGTGTGAGCCCAAAGTAAAAACTAAAAATCCTGTCCCAAATGAGTTGACTCACAAATTGGAGAGGGAGCCAACAACCATTGTCGCATTGCATAGTTGATTTTAATAGGAGAGAAGGAAACATAGTCATTCGCACAGCATTGTAAAAGCTTACCTGAGAGTCTTTGAGTCCAAGTTTCTCAGCGAGTTTTTTTCTGTCTGGTTTTGAGATGTACTTCTGTAGCTGGAAGCGCTTCTCGAGGCCTTTCCTTTGTAGATCGGAGAAGACAGCTCGTCGCATCATGCCTCGCCGGGGCTTGCCCCTCGAACTGTGGGCCCATGGGAATGATGAGGGGGGCAGTGGGAACACTGCTGTCGGGTGCACTCCTGTACCAGCCGCCCCTACCCCACTATTACCACCTACTCCACCTGCAATACACACTCACTTAATGACGAGAAACATAGTACTGTATTTTGTTGAAAAAAAAACTATTCATGCTCTCGCTTTGCTCGCATGTGTATTTGATTCCAATTTACTTAAAAATAGGCAATTATCATGAATTTATTATTGATATGATTTTTTTAATAATTACTGTAACTGGAGTTTATAGTTACCAGCATAGTAATGTTGCCTGCAGTATAGTAGAGTCTGTTGTAGAACACTGTAATGGCCTGATGGTCTTGGAATTGGTTTAGCAATGCCACATTTGTTCTCATATTCCGCCGCTGTGCCAATGAACGGGTTTGAGCCTGAAATCATCGATTATCAATAACACATAACATTTTATTTCTATAAATTTGAAGAACTTCTCTATCGCTACAAAATGATGATTTTTCGAGTTGAGTTTCACGCATTTCTCAGGCTAAGCTTTCTCGAAAACAAATCATTCAAAAATTTAATCTTCAATTGCGGATGATGCCCACCTGAGCTGTAAGTCTTGGGTAATGGGAAGTGCGTGGGTGATTGGATGAGATGATGAAACGATCATGCCTAATGGTGGGGTTCAAACCAATGAACAGGTATCAATAGCAGACTAAAGCGCCTTAGTCGTCTCGGCTAATCTGGCCGGCTATTTGGATTGGAGGTTTCAGCTGAGGAGTAGAGAGAATAATGTATATTCCATAACATGAACTTATTAAAGATTTTCTCCAATACTCATGCCTATTGAATGTATATCCTATCCTCATCTTTGTATAGAACGACTCGGCGAAGAAAGTTTTATATCTGTTCTAGAGTCAGCTGTGACCTATAATGTGGTGAACATAAGTTAAGAGGATTTTTAGAATATCTCAAAAATACACGAATTTCGTGGGTTTTCTTCCGCTTTCGATGCATTTTCCAAACTTAATCAATGTAAAATTAGCCAAAAACGTTCAAATCTTGCTCACGGGTTCAAGAATACTTGGATTTTGTTGAGGCGCTTTATAGAATACTCTATTATAAAATACTAATCAGATTCTTAAATAAATTCTCTTCTGTTGAAGATTTACAGAAGATCTTCAGTACGAATCGTCCAATAAAGGCTACTAGTATACTATATTAAAGCTGATGATAAAATATGATTGAAAATTAAGCAGTTGCTGATAACTTTCTCATTGAATTTGTGCAATTTATTATGGAAATAACATTAATCATGATGCAGGTAAAACATTCTTTCACCTTTTTGCGATGAGCTCAGTCAAAAGTGCTCAGGCTCGGTTCTCAGGACAAGCTGAGAAGAATGTGTTTCTTCAGAGACATGGGTGAACAAGAAAATTTATTATGTTATAATGTTTAAAATTTTTCCGTCGAAATATAATTCTCATAAAAATATTCATGTTATAAGCATAGATGCACATACAAATTCTCAACTACCTATTTATCTACCTATCAACTTCCTATTCTTCTCTAACACTTCTTCAGAATCTATCACCACTGCCCAAGATTGAAGATCTTCCAGTGTTTTTGCTATCTCCTAGCTATTTTGTGAACGGAGCGAGAAGCTTCTGTCGACTAGTTCGGTTTGTATATACAGTTTCCATAATTATAATATATTACTAGCGGACAGGCACGCTTCGCTCGCCTTAA
The DNA here is from genome assembly GCF_014356525.2 of Nilaparvata lugens. Taxonomy (NCBI): domain Eukaryota; kingdom Metazoa; phylum Arthropoda; class Insecta; order Hemiptera; family Delphacidae; genus Nilaparvata; species Nilaparvata lugens. The sequence continues at coordinate 42,568,449 of NC_052518.1, read as the reverse complement.
CCGTCTACCCAACAGTCTGGACCCCTGGGTCAGCCAAATCCAGATTTGTGAACAGCAGACTCGCTTCGCTCGCCTGCATTCTTCATTTGAGCTTGCTTCCTCCCGTCAAATAGTCATATATAAAGACTTTCAGACTTTTTTCAGTTGACTGAGACAATGAAGAAAAAGGCTGGAAAACGCAGATTTTGGTCGTATCGCTGGCGAACTTCTGAAGCTCTCTTTACAAAAGGTTTAGACCCCAGCTGAGTCTCTGTACGTTTTTGTACGGATATGAACGTTTCATATCAATAAGTCCTCGGAAAAGTTGATATTTTGATCAAATAGCTTGGAGTTGAGAAAAATGTATCTATATAAAATATATTTCCCATTTAGAGAAGTTATTAAGAGTTATTTCAGTCCAGCTCTCTGAAACAAATAATGGACAGAACTTACAAAATATTCTCATTCACTCTTTTAAGATATGAATCTAGAAGAATGCACCGAACAACTGATGTAGAGGAACCCTTCAAATCAGCATCGCCATTCACCATTACAAATTTATACCTCCACACGTGTGACTGACATTAAACTAATGTAGCTTCTGCCCACACAAGGGGTTTTAGTTTCTTCCTCTGATCAAAAATGGATTTTATCCTAAACTAATTTCTCAGGTTCAAACAGATAAATAATTATTGGATTATTTTTCAAATTTAGACATTGTAGTATAACAACATATGTTTTGAATTTGTTATTACTGTTACTAAGTCTCCAATCTGATATCTGATAATCTGATATTTAGAAAAACCATGAAAGTATTAAAGTAGTTTTTGGTGGAAAAAAGCCGCAGTTAACCGTATGCAGCGTGGCAGCCTCAACTGTAGAACCGGTGTCATTGTTTTCTAATTTAAAACCGGAATGTAAACCAATTGCAATCAAATATCATCGACACAGTACGGATGATTCGAAGTTAATTGAAAATGAAGTAAGTAAAATGCTTAAAGACGATGTTATAGAGGCCAGCATTTCTCCATGGAGAGCTCAAGCGTTAGTGGTTACAAATGAAAATCATAGAAAAAGAATGGTCATTGATTACTCCAAAACTATAAATCGTTTTACATTACTGGATGCTTACCTACTACCAAGAATCGATGATATTGTAAACAAAGTTGCAAATTATGAGTTTTTCAGTACTATCGACTTGAAAAGTGCATACCACCAAATTACGATAAGGAAAGAAGAAAAGCACTACACAGCATTTGAGGCATGTGGTCAACTCTACCAGTTTAAACGAATTCCGTTTGGGGTCACTAATGGATTGGCAGTGTTCCAACGTGTAATTGACCAAGTTATACGGTCTGAACAGCTACAAGACACTTATGCTTACCTTGATGATGTTACAATCTGTGGCAAAACACAGGAGCAACACGATATAAACTTGAAAAAGTTTATCAACGCTGCAAACAAATACAACCTAACTATCAATAATGAGAAGTCTTCATTTTCACTGAAATCGATCAACTTGTTGGGCTATCATATATCTAACAAAACTATCAAGCCTGACCCCAGCCGATTGGAACCACTGAAAAATTTACCTCCGCCTAGAGACACTGCATCGCTGAGGAGGACCCTTGGTATGTTTTCACATTATGCATCACTAATACCAGATTATGCCACCAAGGTGATTCCTCTTGCCCGTACTGCATTTCCCTTGTCTAAAGCAGGGTTACAATCGTTTGAAACTATGAAAAGTGAAATAATTTGATCTGTAGTAAGCTGCATTGACCCTGAAGCACAATTCATTGTGGAAACTGATGCATCTGAGAGCACCATTGCTGCTACTTTGACTCAATCAAACCGTCCAGTTGCATTCTTCTCAAGGATACTTTCACCAGCAGAACAAAGACATTCAAGTGTTGAGAAAGAAGCACAAGCCATTGTAGAAGCACTGCGAAAATGGCGTCACTACTTGGTTGGCAAACATTTCAAGCTAATTACTGATCAGAGGTCGGTAGCTTTTATGTTTGATAACAACCGCCATGATAAAGTGAAAAATAAAAAGATAATCAGGTGGAAACTGGAACTGTCTTGTTTTCATTACGATATCGTATATATAGACCTGGCAAAGATAATATGGCTGCTGATGCTCTGTCTAGAGTATTTTCTTCAATCCAAAATCAGGAAAATCTATTAGTTGATTTACATGAGTCTTCATGCCACCCAGGCATAACACGGTTGTACCACTGGGTTCGGAGTGAAAACTTACCCTACTCAATTGAAGAAATCAGACGCATAACAAACTCCTGCGAAGTGTGTGCTGCTGTCAAGCCCAAATTCTTCAAACACAAAGGGACTCTGATTAAAGCCACTTCTGCATTTGAACGGCTAAATATCGATTTCAAAGGCCGTCTGCCTTCATCAAGTCGAAATCGTTATTTATTGGTAATAGTAGATGAGTTTTCACGGTTCTCCTTTGCTTTCCCATGTCCAGACATGTCATCATCTACAGTTAAATCAAAACTGAAAACCCTGTTTTCTACGTTTGGGGTTCCTAGTTACATACATTCAGACAGAGGAACATCATTTATGAGTCAAGACTAGAAAAATTACCCAAACTCGCATGGAATTGCAACTAGCAGAACCACTGCTTACAACCCAGCAGGTAATGGACAGGTTGAAAGATATAATGGTATTCTATGGATAACGATTGAGCTAGCATTAAAATCACTTAATTTAGAAATAAATCAATGGGAGTCAGTTTTAGAAGATGCTCTTAGCTCAACAAGAACATTACTTTGCACAGCCACAAATCAAACTCCTCATGAGCATATGTTCTTACACCCACGTAGATCTGGAAACAATGGTGTTTCAGCTCCTTCTTGGCTTCTCAATTCCGGCCCTGTCTATTTTAAAAAATTCAATCGAACATCTAAATATGAGCCACTTGTTGAAGAGGTCCAACTTCTACATGTAAATGCTGAGTATGCACATGTAAAGCTACCTGATGGAAGAGAAACCACAGTATCAACACGTCATCTTGCTCCAGTTGGAGAGTACGAAAACAGAGATCACGAAGAACAAACCGATTCTGAAAATGATGAAAATTCTCAATTACCAACTTCCAAACCTGAACTTGAATACTTCCATAATCCTTAAGCAACCCAAAACCAAGAAAACGAAACTAGTACTACTGCCGAGAGCTTACAACCTAGACAACAGACTACTGGACAAGAAAACCAAAACACATATCCAAGAAGAAGTTTTAGAAATAGAAGACCTCCTAATTATTTGAATGACTACATTCATTAACTCTTTGGGGGGAAGAATGTAGTATAACAACATATGTTTTGAATTTGTTATTACTGTTACTAAGTCTCCAAACAAACTCATTCCAATTCGAAACCTGTATAGTTCAAGTTATTAAAAACCTTTCTTAAGGTATTAAATACTTATGTCGTGTTTACTCTCATCCCTATTACAGACATTCGAAAAGGAAATACGTTGATCACTAAATAATAAAAATCCACTTTGATCTGCCCAGCCTAATACAAAAATGATAAGGTCAATTAAAGTACATGACAAATTTTGGGGGTTCTAACCCTAACAAGGTTCGATCGGTGGAATGGGATGGATTAAGTATTTTTGGGACTTACCCATGTAGAAAGTCCACGAAAAGAATGTCATGTGAATCTGCATCACACCGAACTTCCTTATACGCAATCCCTGTCCACGAGACGACACGCCAACGGTAACACTCACGAGACGGCAACGTCAATTAGACAGTTCGAAGGAAAGATTGGAGAATTGGACTTTGAATGAGAACTTTGAACAACAGATTTTGACTTTTAAACAATTTAGAACAATTCAACTATTGAAAACTCTACGATTTTTTAATTTTTCAACAATATCATTGACTCATCGATAAGTTAACAATATTTGACCACGCGCCGAGGAGCGCGTGGCCTGATGACTTGAAACGATATACATTTTTACTATCGACTGGGATTCAACTGGGACTGGCCAGCTGTTTTCTCACAGTTCCCAGGCCTGGCTGATCATTTCCAGGAGTATAGAAGGTAACATTTTATACATTCATAGAATGTTACATTCTCTACTCACTGATCATTTCCAACAAGTGTCAACCATGGCAGGGGGAGAGGAGGAATCAGACGCCCTTTACGGGACGGGTGAGAGGAATCTGCTTTCCCTTCAAATTCGCAATCATACCATACGCTCTTTTCAGAAAAACAGATCCCCCGTTCCTCCTTGCCCATCGATGACAGGTGGCTTTTGAAAACTACTTGCTGGGCAGTCAAGAAAAATATAACTCAATACAAAACAAACCAATTTTCAGTTCTCACTGTCTCTTGTCCATTTTTGAAAATCAAATAAATACACACTCAATATTTCCAATTCAGTTTGTTTTTGTTCTTATTACACAGAACATTTATATTCGCTTCCTTAAGATCCGAATCTAGTGTATTTGAAATATCTAGTAGAATGGTAGAATGTATTGAAAAACTGTTGGAAAGGAACTCTTTCGCCATTACACAAGCAGAACCTGTGTATCGGGCTTAGTCTTTTTAGTATTGTCATACATTACATCAAAACCCATTCAATTTTATTGAAATATTATCTTGTGAGTTGGAAATCTTGTCGTGGATTCAATTATTAAATGTAGGCCTAATTGATAAAGCGAAAAGATCTCCAGTGTGCAAAGATGAAACGTGTGCTTTATCACGTTTCGTGAAGGCAATATTATGATTTTTAGCTCCATGCTATACAAACGTTTGGTCTGTGAATCGAGGCTACGTGTTTTTTCACATAAATAGATTTTGAATTTTTCTTTTGAGGCTCGTATTTTTTACACCGTTTGTGAAGTATAGTTGTTGAGTTAAGGCATTGGTTACCTGAAGGATTCTGTCTTGAGAATTCAATTATAGGCTGTCACAGTTCGGGCAGTTTAAACCTGCATATAATTGTGTTTCCAGGATTTGCATCTTGTAGGGAAAGCTGATGCTTTGATTCAATCAGCTGGCAGAAGCTTTCTAATATATATTTATTTATTCAAAGTCGGGAGTGGTTTAACCGGACCTTTGAGGGTCAGGCCAAGGGACAATTTTCAAGGTAGAGTAGGATAATAGTTCATTGTACATTCTTTTTCCAGACCTATAATTTTAAAAAATAATTTGTTTTTCATTTTCAAATATCTGAACGACCACAGATCTGCAAGCGAGTAGCCCTTAAATTATTATCTGATTATTATAATCAGACATCTTGATTGTTGATTATAGTTGTAATCTTTCCTTTATCTCGATTACATTTGTTTTCCGTTTCGCACCGTTCCATTTTTGAATATTCGAATTAAATAAATATTTTTTTTGCTGTTTAATTAAAAACTGGAGCGACCACTTCCTTTTCTTTTTCCCACCATCACATATTTGGTGGAGGCATTCAGCTTACATATTTTGTTGAAGTTGTCTCATCTTGATTACACAGTTAGTAGAGGTTCTCTCCTCATCTTGCTTACATATTTGGTGGAGATATGGAGAATTTATGATTACTGAAACCGGATTAATTGGTAATTTATTTTCCATTATTAAATAGATTAACAATGGAGAAACATAGACCTTTACTATTACCGAAATTTTTGTATGGAAAAGATGAAGAATTTGACATTGATGATTTTTTTTATTACTTCGAGAAGGTTGCCTCAGCAAATGGTTGGATCGATGAAAGGGATAATTTATGATATTTATGGGCTTGTTTGAAAGAAAGTGCTGAGAAATGCTTTGAAATCATTGAGAACGATTTGACCCGACAAAAGAATTTCGAATATATGCCAGTGAAAGAAAAATAGATCAATTTTTTCGATCTCCTCACAAATTGTGGGAATTAAAAAAAGGAATTGAATACTTGTAGAATGGAATTCGAGGAAGATGGCAGAGATTCTGTAGCGAGAGTTTTATCACTATGTAGAAAATAAGATTCGAATATGCAGGAATCACGGATTATAAGAATAATATTAAGAGGTTTGTCTTCACATATATATGGAAGAATTATCACGTTACCTAATAGGACCATTGGAGAATCGATTATAAATTTTGAAAATTATGAATTATCATCAGTATCTTCTGAATGAGTGGAAATTTGGACAGGTGAAAATAATAGAAGATAATATGGAAACAGAATTTGAAGAACTATTGGCATTTAGAAATGAGTTTGAAATTGAGAATCGTTATGAAAATGCTATTATATCTGATGATTTTGATTTTAGTAATTATTTTTTTTCAAATGAAGTGGTTGTATATTGTCATGTTAGTAACTTCTAGATTGAAAATGGTTGGATGAAGTTATCATTTGTAATGATAGTGATTTGAATGAGGAAGATATAATTTACAAAGAGGATAAAGATATGGGTATCATTAAGGAAGAATTATTAGACTTATCGGAAAGTGATTTTGATTTTCTTTTACGATCGATAACAGGCCGTTTGAGAATTGTGTGAACTCTGGAATGAGTAATGAGTGTGCATCTAGAGAAGTTACAATGCATCAGAATGTTAGTCTCGTGAATAATAGGACTAATAGAGAAAGAAGACGTAAGAAATGTAAAGTTTCTGGTGAACATAATAATTTTACTAGGAATAGTTTTTACAACGTTAATTATTCTAATCGGGTTTATAATAGGATGCATAGAATTTGTGAAAAAGAAGGCTATGATATAAAATAAGTGTGTTCTTTTGATGGCAGAAAGTTTTCGGAAAATGCTGGACGTAAGAAAATATATTTTACTGATAGGACACAGGAATTTAGTACTAGGCATATTGATGAAATTGTTTCAGACTGCGGTTCATCAAATAATGATATTTCAGGGAATGAATTAAAAAGGTGTGAAGTCAGTGACTCAGGTTCTACTTTGAAAGGTGTTAGACACAATGAGATATATGCCAGAAGAAATAATTCTAATACTGATGATGAGAAGTATTCAATCTTACATGAACAAGAAATTGATCTTGGAGATATTAAAATGAATTATAGCCAGAAATGTGAATCAGCGAGTGGTGTTACACGAAAAATTAAGACCAGTTTCACACGGCAGAATCCTGGCTCCTGAAGATCATATTACGGAAGATCATATTTCATTTTTCACAGCTCTCCTGTGCTTTCTTTCACATGGGGATCTTACAATTTAGTCGACGGATCATACAATATTACGACGACGTTTGCTCAAAGTTTGACTCATCACTTTTTCTCAAAGTCCAAATTCCTTAAAAATATAGATAGAAGATTTCTGATTTCGGATTTGGATTCAGTGACCCCCAATTCTCTAAATCAAAGGTCCCATTTTCAAAAATAAACGAAAACAAGGGAGTTATAGCTGGTTTTAATAAAGCTTTCCATTATTATATGATTATATATATTATAGTAAACGTACTAAGATAATAATACTCCTGCCTCACAAAGAGACAGGCAGAGGTTTTAAGAAGTTTTTAAAACACCTGAAAAGTTTAAACATAAACATTTTTAATTTTTAAAAGTTCTAGTTTTCCAAAAAAAATGAACTATGAAAAGATGAATCCAAATATGAAATCAGAAATCATCTCCACTCATCACCCAATAGAATACGAAAAAAAGGAATCTTGTACAGTAAACTTCACTGGATTTCAATTGTCATTCAACAATCCGGTTCAAGTGTTATTAGGTTTAAATCGTTGAATATCACTTCAAATTCCCAGTAATTATTGACTATTTCTTTGCAACAATCAGAAAAATCTATTATTAACATACAGTATAAACATTGTACTGATCTGAATCAATCTATTGTAATAATAGGAATTGAAAGAATAAAAAATGTCATTCCATTCCAAGTAAAACAAAACTGATGTCTGTGTTTGTATAGAACTGCTGAGTGGATAATGCATACCGAAAGGCTACTTTCACACGATAGGACACGTGCAACTTGAACACTGAACAGTGTTCACGTTTTTTTGTCGAAGTGCATTGAGTCAAATCGTGTCTTTCACATGGTGACCCCTAGCCAGGAACCTCGTTTTGTCACGTCTTTTCAAGCAGAAACCGGCTTGCATCGAGATACTAGCGGACAAATCGTCGCTTTCACATGGTGATTCTACGTCTATCCGGTCACCACTTTTCCTCAAAAACTATCTTTCTTGAAAATGAAGATAGAAAGATTCTGATTTCGGATTTGGATTCAGCGATTCCAAATTCTTTAACGCGTAAGTCCCGTTTTCGAAAATATCCGAAAACAAGGAAGTTATGGCTGTTTTTAATAAAGCTTTCTATTATCATATAATTATACGGTAAAAACGAACAGGTACTGTGCTATACAGTACGTAAGTACTGTAGCTATTATAATACAACTTACACTGTATTCGTGTAGGAAATTTGGTAGGATATTTATCTTGATTTCTGAAAATACCCCAAAATAAGGGAGTAAGATAACTTTGAAAAACCAAAGTTTTTCTGCCGATTGAAGAAACATTAAAAATTAGTCTAAGACATATTATCTCTTAGACTAAAAACGTGTAACAAATATCAGTTCACTATTCAAGCTATCAAGCTTTTCATAAATTTATTTGTCTCCTCATGGCAGAAGGTTTGCGCCCAATGTTTTCACTTGAACATTTCTGTGATTAAATTGTGATAGAACACATTATCGTATTGATCTTCTAAATCCAGTTACTTGTTGTGTAGTTGAGAAGTTGATATTGTGGTAATATCATATTGAATCTTTTTCATATTGAATGAAAAAGACTAAAAAATTGTCAAAACAACTGGCAAGCAAACTACACAAGGCTGAGTGGGATTTCCTAGACAACAAATGTAGGGAACAACTTTTTAGAAGATTGAGTGAGAAAACAGTCACTCAAAACAAAAAACTGCAAAAACTTCTCAAAGATCAACATTCGACACTGAATAATTCAACATCAACACAAGTTTGCTGATAGGGTAGCTAATTTCTCACAAGTCCAATTTTCATCCTCAGAGACAGAGTTACTAGGACGAGGTAACAAATACAGTAGTTATAGCTATTTGGATAACCAACAACTTGAACGACTAGCATGCAGCATTGATAGCAATTGGGAAGCCTCAAAGAACAAAATACTAACTAACAGATGTGCTGACATAATTTTTCAAGAAAAGACAAGGGAACTTCGACCAGAGATCACAAAAACGGCAGACATCATGAAGAATTTAAAGAAGAAGATGAAAACCAATGACCTGATGATTTTGAAAGCTGACAAAGGATGCACTATAGTAATAATGGATAAGGACGAATATCTAAGTAAGGTAAACTATTTCATTGCAGATAACAATTTTATTGAGATTAACTCCAATCCCACCACCAAAATCAATAGCTTGATCAGAAATAAGTTGACCACCACCACCAAATTATTTAACAAGAAAGAAACTAAGTATCTAACAGTTATCAATCCATATCCACCTAGACTTTTCGGCCAACCTAAATTACACAAAACTAATGTTCCTATGAGACCAGTGGTATCTTTTGTTAATTCCCCCTGCTCTAAATTAGCTCACAAACTGAATAGCACCTTTCGGTCATTAACAGATTTTCAACCAAAGTTTAGTATTGAAAATTCATTAGAGTTGGTTAACAATATAAAGCATATTCCTGTTCAATCATCTTATAAACTTGTGTCATTTGATGTTACTAATTTATTCACTAACATTCCGGTGGGAGAAAGTCTTGAAAGAGCTGAGGAAATAATGAAAGCCTCTATAAATGATCATACACTCAGAGAGGAACTGATATGATTGATGAAGTTATACACTCAGCATAATTATTTCAAATTCAACAATAGATTTTTTGAACAAAGAGAGGGGTTGGCAATGGGGTCACCCCTCTCACCACTCCTAGCTGAATTATTTATGGATAAGTTAGAAATTAGAATCATTGAGAATAGTCATTTTAAAGATAAAATTGTTTACTGGTTTCGTTATGTTGATGATATTATTTGCTTATGGAAAGGAAGTAACAGACAACTAGACAATTTTCTGTCCTATCTGAATGGATTACATCAGAGTATAAAATTCACTGTAGAGGTAGAACAGGATTGTGTATTGAATTTTCTAGATTTAAGAATAGATCATAGCACTGGTTTTCACAAGTTTCATATTTTCAGAAAACCAACCCATACTGATGTTATCATTCCTCTTCATTCTTGTCATCCTATTTCTCACAAACTTGCTGCTTTCAATAGCATGGTCTATAGAGCACTAACAATACTTATGAGCCATCATGATTTTGGTATTGAGATCACTAAAATTAAACAGATAGCTGTCACAAATGGGTATGAAGAAAGTATGGCTGTCCACCATTATTGAGTAAAATTAATAGACAAATTGCAATCAATTCTAGCTTTGTAGGCTCAAACTGTGAGGAGAAGACTTGGATAACAATCCCATATTTAGGCCTTGTTTCTGATAAGATGGGTAGGGAATTGAGGAGGAATGGATTTCATATTGCTTCCAAGACCAAACCGATTTTAAATAGTCTATTTAGCTGGAGTAAAGACAAAATTGATATTTGGGATAAAAGCGGGGTGTACAAACTTAAATGTGATGATTGTAATGCTTGTTATGTGGGTCAGACTGGTAGAAGTTTCAAAATTAGAATTAAAGAACACATCAGAGATTGGAATAAACAAAATGGCGAATCTAACTTTGCAGAACATTTGATAACAAATAATCACAAGTTCACAGTTAAGGAGAATGTTGAGTTTTTGCATGTTAATAACAAAGGCAGATCTTTGAATATTCTAGAGGCTTTAGAAATAACAAGAGTAATTAAGGAAAATTCCCAGTATAGTTTAAATGACCACATTCATTTCAACCAATACAACACTACGAATTTAGTTTTATCATGAAATTGTAAGCATACATTAGTCTATAGTCTCTCCATTTACATATTTGTTTTATTATCTTTCACACTTGTTTTCTTGGTTCTTATTTTGTACTAAGAGTAAATTTTATTATCATGGCGTTTCTGTTGCTTAAGCCGCCATTTTGTCACACCGTTGAGGGGGAGGAGACTGTCTAGCTAGGCCAATGGCAGGCGTTCATGCCCTCAACCAATAGCAGTACTCGCCTACTAGTATAAATTCTGCTGCTCTTGTATTCAGTTCTATTTGACCGATACCGGTCATTCTAATTATCAACAAATCAGTAGTTTTTTGACAATTTCTTAGTCTTTTTCATTCAAATCCAGTTACATGTACATCGATTTTCGTAAAATTGATTTTTTACCGTTCCTATGAATTCTAGCAGGTTCAGCACAACTTCTTAAATAACATTATGTTTGATTAAACAGAATTCATAAGGACGACAAAACATTGAACAACAAAAAAATGCTCTCTGAGTAACTGGCTTAAACAAAGCATGGCTTCACGAAATACAGTACGATAATTTAGAATAGTTGGTACAATGGTTATGCTTTTCGCATTATGGCAACACTGAGGTTTTAGCTCAGCGATCAAAATCGACAAGCCATGATTATGTTAATCTTATTCATGATACAAAGTATCGAACTGCTTTGTACTATGGTACATGGTTTTCATTCCGTATCATTATTTAATAAAAATAAAACAAGATTCCGGTTTCAAAAGCATCAAAGTCGCCAGGCTGGTCTGAACTATTCATGACTTTTTCAGTATGCATTATCCACTCAGCAGTTCTAATACACAGACATCACTACTTGGAATGGCATGACATTTTCTATTCTTTCAATTCCTATTATTACCATAGATCGTTTCAGATCAGCACAATGTTTATATTGTATGTTCATAATAGATTTTTCTGATTGTTAAGAAGAAATAGTCAATAATTGCTGGGAATTTAGAGTGATATTCAACGATTTGAACCTGATAAGTTGGATTGTTGAATGACAATTGAAATTCAGTGAAGTTTACTGTACAACATTCCTTTTCCTCCTATTTTATTGGGTGATGAGTGGAGATGACTTATGATTTCATATTTGGATTCATCTTCTCATAGTTCAATATTTTTTTGGAAAACTAGAACTTTTAAAAATTGAAAATGTTTATGTTTAAACTTCTCAGGTGTTCAAAAACTTCTTGAAACCTTTGCCTGTCCCTTTGTGAGGCAGGAGTATTATTATCTAAGTATGTTTACTATATAATCATATGATAGTGGAAAGCTATATTAAAAACAGCTATAACTCCCTTGTTTTCGGGTATTTTTGAAAATGGGGCTTAGGCTTTAAAGAATTTGGGGTCGCTGAATCCAAATCCAATATCATAAATCTTCTATCTATATTTTTAAGGAAGTTAGACTTTGAGAAAAAGTGATGAGTCATACTTTGAGCAAACGTCGGCGTAGTTGTTAGATCTTTCTGCTTATTTGTAAGATCCCCATGTGAAAGCACAGGAGAGCTGCAAAATATGAAATATGATCTTCAGTAATATGATCTTCCAGGAGCAAGGACTCTGCCGTGTGAAACTGGCCAAAAAGTTAAGTCAAGTAAACAACTGACAAGTGTCAAAACTGAAGAAGTGAGTGAGCAAGCACAGTGTTGCCATTATGTGAAAAGCATAACTATCATACCAACTATCCTAAATTATCGTACTGTATTTCGTGAAGCCATGTTTTTTTGAAGCCATGTCCACTGAACTCTATACTAACTGGAATGGACTAGCAACACAAAGAAAGTGAGGCAGCTGGTAAAGATAGGCAACCCGCATTGTTATGGGATTCATCATTTTGTAACACATTGGCTCTTATGGAGAAATGCATTGCACAGTTTCAATTTCTATTTTATTTCTATATTGTATTTCTTATTCCATGGAAGCGTTATTTTTCCTTTATTAAGCAGTTCATTGTTAACTTTTTGAGAGCGAAAATGATGAAATAGGTTGAATATGAATAAAGAAAAGAATTTTTTCATTTGTGACTGCAGTAGTTTTAGTATTGTCAACTTTTCACAAGCAAGGGAATAACTTTGGGCCAGATTTCAGAGAAGCGTATCATTTATTTATTTTTATTTATTTAACAAGGACAAAAATATAAACTGTCATAAAATGATTGGGAATGAAAAAACAGGCTCATAGTCCTTATTATTCCAATCCCGAATTTTGTTCGTACACAGTCCAAAGGATGGCTGTGTTTAATTGAAACTATTAAACACAGTCTTATGTTTATTTTGATAGGATATACTATTGTTTTTTGGATTATATTATTTATTGTTACCGTATTGTTAGAGGAAATATTAATGATTTATTGTTTAAGAAAATATCTCAATTTAATAATATAGGCCTACTTACAGCAGGCTATGAATGTAGAATAATTATGTAGGTGTGCATTGGTGTAATTTCAAATCATGTAAGAGTGGGAGTTTCAGAAATGAAGCAAATAACGAAGAAACATTTTATTATATTATATGACTATGATAAGCAAACAGTAAAATATGCTAAATAATTATTATAATATTGTAAATTGAACGATTATTTATTTGAAACGGAGAGGTTTCAAAAATTAATCACAATAAATTCGACTGATAACAATATCATATTTTTCAAAATAAAAGTAGGTACCTAAAATAAATTATGTCATCTCATGATGATAACACAGAATTATTAATCATTTGTATTTATTCTTTTTCGAATAAGGATTAATTTGTTCTTCAACTATGTTTCTTTATTCTAGATGCTATAAATGCCTAAATTTTCAATTAGCATAGAAACTATCACCGTATACTAGGAATATAACCAAATTTGTTATTTTTGGTCAAATAAACTGATCAATATAGAAAAAAGTATTGGAAATGTATGTAAAACAAAAAGGTTTCTTCAAATTAATTAATAGACCAAAAATGTTTGACTTACCTGTGAAATGGTATTTCATTCCCTTTAACATGCCCACTCTTGCATCCAAATGCAACGTATTGTATATCACCATTTCTCGGTCATATTTTTATTCAATTCTACGCATTTTACGATAAATACATCACCATATTCAAGAGAAGAGGTTGTGATCTAATACTGACAGCCCTAATACTCATTCAAATCCGTTTTTCAACTTTAAAAATGAAAAATCTTACTCAAGAGCTGCAACAACCTGCTTAAATGTATGAGTACGGGAGAGAAGGGAATCCCACACGGTAAGCCTGTCTCACTCACTCCTCCTTACACACTTATGGCTGTAGCTTAGCATTGGACAGCCCGTTCCAGTTAGTATGGAGTTCACTGGCCATGTTTTGTTGAAGCCAGTTACTCAGAAACAGTGAGTATGGAATATATTATATTGCATTCTATACTCACTGCTCAGAAAGCGATTTTTTGTCGTTCGATGTTTTGCCGTCCCTATGAATTCTGTTGAATCAAACATAATGTTATTTAAGAAGCTGTGCTGAACCTGGTAGAATTCATAGGAACGGTGAAAAAACAATTTTACGAAAATCGATATACATGTAACTGGATTTAAAGATCAATACGATGATAATAATGATAATTTTATTAATGGAGACAACATGATGAACCCATTTTGCCTTTTTCAAACAATCAATATTTTCAACACATTATACAATTTGAAATACAAGAAGATAAAAAATGGAGAAATATACAATTAACATGGAAGAATACAAATAATCAATAAAGTAATCGTAAGCATTAATAATTGATTATAAGAATGATTATTAAACAAAAAGAATCAAATAATAATAGAAAGAGAAAAAAAGAAGAAAGAATGAAGAGAGAAAGGATGTGTGTGTAAAACCAAGAATGGGAGGAAATTATTAATTAGATTAATAATAATAATAGAAATTTCATAAAATTAGAACACCAATCACAAAAAGACAAATCACATGCTACCCTACCGAATTATATAAGATCTTAGGGAATTTGAAGGGGGAGAACCAGAAGACGGCTAAGTGCTACGAACAATGATTAAAGATTCTCTGAACTCTATTTAGAGGAGAGTTATAATGAATTACGTTTCTAGAGCGTATGCTATATGGAATGAAATGCTATATGGAATATGGAATGAGTGTAGATAACATCAGTACGCCCCCCACGATCCAAAGTCTGTGACACTTCATTACTGAAGATCATGAGATTGGATACAGTGGAGCGACCAGGCAAAAATCCATGCTGTTCTGAAGATATAATCCTCTCACTCTGTTCATGAATTATGGAATGAAGAATTTTTCAAAAACTTTCCAAAAGCAATTTAAGATTGATATAGGTCTGTAATTTTTTATATTATTTCTATTTTCACTTTTAAAAACAGGAGTAACCCTTGCAATTTTCCATTTCGATGGAAATTTACCCAACCTTAGAGCTAAATTGAAAATGTATTCTAATGGCTTCAGCAGCACTGCAGCAAAGCCTTTTACAATATAAGTGGGGATTGCATCAGGAACCTCAGAGCAGCCCGACCTCAGTCCATTGATGGCAGATAGGATATCATCACAAGAAATCATGTCAACGCCCCCACCTAAAAATGAGCACCCAGACATCTCCGGAAACTCCATCCATGCATCAGGCGCGTCAGCCTCATAAATAGATTGAAAATACCTGGAAAACCCATTTACAATATCAGCCCCACAGTAGGACTCACCGTCCATTGTCATGGTCGACTCTACAAAAGAAGTTTTCCTTTTCGAATTAACATATTTTCAGAAGTTTTTTATGTCATATCGCAAGCTATTCTGAATTCTATTGGGGTACGCCTGATAAGACAATGCAATTCTATTTTTTAGAGACACTCGTAATGCTTTAAATAGATCATCGTGATAAGGTGAAGTTCCTCTCTTTCTCGAGCATTTATTTTCAATTTTTAAATCAGATATAATATCAGATGTAAACCAAGGAGGATACTTATTATTTGGAAATTTCATTTTCCTCCTTGGAATAAATTTTTCAAAATTATGGTCGAGTACTTCATAAAACCTATTAACTGCAGAGTCAACATCATCACAACTCAAAACGGAGTCCCAACCGCAGTCACGGAGACCACAATAGCACAATAGAGGCCGAGAAAGTCCCCCTTGCAAAAGTCACAACTAAACTCGGGTGATCGATTTCGCTCGCGGATTTGGCCTGTCTTGGCTCGGCTCAAGAGTTATCCGTCAGTGTGTAGGCGATTTTTTTGCGAGCCGAGCCAGGCTCCGTCCAGGGCTACTGGCGCGGCTCGGCTCGGCTCGGGCGAAATCCGTGGGTGTGTAGGCTCTCCCGGCTGGGCGCGTGTAGTTACCAAAAATCTAAATCGCCTAAAAATCGAGATAGCAAAATTTTGATTTCAGATTCGGATTCAGCGCCCTCGAATTAGTAAAATAGATAGCGGGAACTCTAAAATAGTCGAAAATAAAAACTCTGTGAGCACTTTAATGTTATTAATGAAGAATTCTATTTCTATGAAAAATTTTGTTGAACCTATAGCAAGAAAGTACTAGTACTGTACAATAATAATACCAGTGTTTCCCCAAATTTTTTTTTTATTTAATAAAAATGAACTTTTTTTATATTATTTTTGTCTACTTGTGTGAAATTTTATTGAGGAAGCTGAAATTTAATCACAATTTTTTGCCTCTATTTTTACAGGATAATATAGAGTGTGACAACCTTTTTCTATCAATGAATTGTCATGGTATTTTAAATACTATATTACACAAGATGTGAAAAGTTCTATACCGTACTTATGTGGAGCTGGTTTAGGCTTTACAGTATTAAGTATAAATGTTCAATTCTCTACTGCTACTCTTTTTCAATTAAGAGTTGGTGTGTGTCTGTGTGAGAAAGAGAGAGAGAGAGAGTGAGAGAGTGAGAGATCGATTGATTTTATTGTTTAGTGTGCTAGGACGGTCATATATATATATATATATATATATATATATATATATATACCTGATGAGTAAACAAAATAAATGATAGTCTCATTAACAAAATAGTATTAATGCAATTAAGAAAAGAAAAATTAGTAGATAATTGGAAAATGACAGATTAATTGTTATAATTATAAGATAGCAGAAAGCTCTGTCCAGGAGGAAGAGAGAATAGAGAAAAATAATGGGACAGGGGGATGAGATGAAGAAGAAAAGTAAAACATATATTATATTAAGGAGAGAGAAAAGAGAGAGAGAGAGTCTAGTGAGAGAGATGAGAGAGTGTGTGTAGAGAGACAGATAACATAACAAGAAGGAGGAAATGGAAGTGAAAATGGTCAGAGTTGAATTCATATTCAACTCTTTTCATATTCATAGTTGATTTTCTGAGTTCATATTTGGATTAATCTTTACAAAGTTTAAAATTTGGAAAAAAGTTTTAAAATTGTTCATGTTTAGACCTGAACTTTTAAGTGTTCAAACACTTCTAAAAACCTTTGCCTGTTTCTTCGTGAGCAACAAGTTATTATCCTATTAACCTAGTACGTTTTTACAATGTTAATAGAAAGCTATATTAAAAACAGCCATAACTCCCTGTTTTTCGGGTATTTTCGAAAATGGGACTTACGCTTTGAAGAGTTCGAGGTCGCTGAATTCAAATCTGAAATCAAAATTCCTCTATCTCCATTATTGGACGATTTAGATTTTGGTGGAGAGGATAGCTGAATCACCATATACTTTAGATTAAATACCACATAATTCAGATTAATCAATGTATGGAAATGTCACGCAAAAAATGATTATTCATGGAAATATTTAATTGACCCAGCGAAGTGAGGTTTAAGATTCAAGTCGACGGTTTTGCATTTCTCTGTATTTATGTTTATATTTATAGGCTATTCCGTATATTCAGTATTGTATCTTCAGTTCACGGCGTTCCGGCTTCATATTTCTTCCTCCCCAATGCAACTCCAATACTCACTTCAATTCTCCAATCAACCGCATGATGAATCTTTATAATTGCCATAGTTTTCACCTAGACCTTTTTCATATAAATCCCAGTTAGTTCAAGAAGACATGTAAGCAGCTTCATCCAATTTGAAACCTATTTTTCCCACGCTAGACCTCATCAACTTACATAGAGTACCATATTTAGTAGATGACTTCCCTTCATTCTCAGCTCTGTTATCATTCACCTCATTCTTATTCTTAATTTACTCCCAGCATATAATTCACAGCATTCTTGGAATGTTATTTGTAATTTGTTGATTCCTCTATTATTATTTTCTCGTATTGTAAATGGTTTCTAGTATATAGTATAGTCTCTAGTATTCAGTATATTTAGTTTTCAGTATATTGAGTTTCTCATAACATTTTTTCTCTTCACTGATATGAAATAGTTTTTTCTTTGTTTCTTTCTCTCGATTTTCAATTTCTTTGTAAAGTGATTATTGTAATTTTTTTGATTAGGGAGCAATTTTTGAGGTTTTCCTGTATGCTCCCATAGGGTAGCCATCTATTTGTCACCCCGACTACATGACACCTGGATATTTTGGCCATAGGCGACTACTTGTACCCTCGTAAAAATATGCCATTGCCGTCAAGTTGTCCCCCCGACTACTTGACACCTACTGGACCGGAGGTATCAACTAGTCCCGACAGTAAACGACAACTTGACACTTCGCACCCTCATGACAGGGTGTCCCCCCAACTAGTTGTCACCTCCTCAGAAAGGATACAACTAGACGGATATGGCTCACGTCTACTTGTCCACTAAAAACCGGTTTTTAAAGGGGACAAGTAGTCGGGGTGTCAAGTAGTCGGGGCATCAAGTAGTTGGGGTGGCACCTAGTCGCGTACCCCTCCCATATCGTTGTAAATAAATAAATAATCTTGAAAAGTACGGCAGGCCGGGCTTGCATTGCTTACTATCAGTGTGTAATGTGCGAGATAAATTACTTTTAACATGAAGAGGAGAAACCCAATTCTCCCTCCACAGTTTGTAGCATAGTCACAGACGGACATCCTGCGCACAATTGGATGCGCCTGTCATTTCGCTTCAGATTCTTGTGATGAACACATCTCCGTAACATACACAAACATATCACTTTGGAACATTGCCAGTGGAGGGGAGCGAAGCGGTACAAAGCTCTCTCACACAGACACAAAAGAAGGAGAATGCTGCTAGGTAGTGGGAGAGATTAGTGGAGGATAGAGCATCGGACCTCTCCGTCTTTGAGAAAGAACTGTGTTAAAAGAAATTTATCTTGCACTTTAGTGATTTTGCTCCAAGTCGTTCGAGGACACGAGCCAACACAGGCCAAATGCGCAAGCCAAATCAGTAGTTGTGTAGGGCCCTTTTTAGAGTCGAACTCTGATGTCATCACTGAGTATGTGGCTTCCACACACAACGCAGGATGGTGACCATCTTCAGGGAGAAGTGGATTTGTTCTATCACAATTTTTTATGATTATCACAGAAATTTTCAAGTGAAAACGTTGGGCACAAACCTACTGCCATGGGGAAACAGATAAATTTATGAAAAGCTTGATAGCTTGAATAGTGATATGATATTTGTTACACCTTTTAGTCTAAGACATAATATGTTTAATCTGTTTTGTCAATCGGCAGGGAAACGTTAGTTTTTCAAAGTTATCTTACTCCCTTATTTTTGGGTATTTTCAGAAATCAAGATAAATATCCTACTAAATTCCCTACACGGATACAGTGTAAGTTGTATTTTAATAGCACAGTACATGTTCGTTTTCACTGTATAATTATATAATAATAGAAAAGCTTTATTAAAAACAGCCATAAATCTTCCTTTCATTGGATATTTTTGAAAATGGGACCAACATATAGAATTTGGGGTCGCTGAATCCAAATCCGAAATCAGAATCTTTCTATCTTTATTTCCAAGAAAAATAGATTTTGAGAAAAAGTGATGACCGGAGAGACGTAAGATCACCATGTGAAAGCGGCGATTTGTCCGCTAGTATCTCGATCCAAGCCGGTTTCTGCTTGCCTAGAGGGGAAAAGACGTGACAAAAGGCGGCTCCTGGCTCGGGATCACCATGTGAAAGACTTGATTGGACTCAATCTACTTCGACAAAAAAAAAGGGGACACCGTTCAGTTTTCAAGTTGCACGTCTCCTATCGTGTGAAAGAGGCCTTACGGATTCGTGTTCAGAATTGGAAAATATTGATGACGATAATAAACATTTTGTTAACAGGAGGCAATGATCTTTTGATAATGATGAGAACTATTCAATAATTGATAAACAAAAAGCAGGTCGTGAAAATATTATATTGAACGGCTTAGATAAATGTGATTCAGCAATTCTTGGAACAGCGAAATAAAAAACACTGAGTCGGATTTGAATAATTGTAATTTACTGAATGATATAAAGGATAATAAAAGTGAACCAGATGAATTTGTCAATGAGAACTTGGTAGAAAAACATGATCAAATTTTGATCAATTTATTGCAATCTGATAGTAAAAATATCTTTGAAAGCGTGTCCCAGTTAAGCATTAATAGTGATGAGATATTTATTAAAACAATTATGGAGAGGTATGAAAAAGGATAATGGATACAAATAATGAACTTTTCAATCTTAGGATTTAGGATTTGAGTTTTGATATAGGATTTTTTGATATGATACGTTATATTTCGCTATTGAGTTTAATTTTACTATTAATGATTATTAAGTGTACATCTTGAGATTTAGAGTATGAGTTTCATTGATTACTTTTCCAACATTTTTTATTAGTAATGTTATTATAATATTATGGTTTAAAAGGCTGCAATGAGGTTTTGGAGATGGAAAATTAACGATATAAATCTTTATATTTTTACCACGCTTGGTTTTAGGATATTTTATTATTGCAATTTGAAATCTAAGGCCTCTTTCACACGATAGGAGACGTGCAACTTGAACATTGAACAGTGTTCACGTTTTTTTGTCGAAGTACATTGAGTCAAATCGTGTCTTTCACATGGTGACCCCGAGCCAGGAACCTCCTTTTGTCAGGTCTTTTCCCCTCGAAGCAAGCAGAAACCGGCTTGGATCAAGATACTAGAAGACAAATCGCCGCTTTCACATGGTGATTCTACGTCTCTCCGGTCACCACTTTTTCTCAAAAACTATCTTTCTTGAAAATGAAGATAGACATATTCTGATTTTGGATTTGGATTCAGTGACCCCAAATTCTTTGAAGCGTGAGTACCGTTTTCGAAAATATCTGAAAACAAGGAAGTTATGGCTGTTTTTAATAAAGCTTTCTATTATCATACAAGACATATTATGTCTTGAACTAAAAACGTGTAACAGATCAAGCTTTCCATAAATTTATTTGTCTCCTCATGGCAGTAGGTTTGCATCCAACGTTTTCTCTTAAACATTTCTGTGAATTAAACATAATCATTGAATTATGATAGAACTCATTATCGTATTGATCTTCTAAATCCAGTTACATGCACATCGATTTCCGTAAAACTGATTTTTACCGTTTCTATGAAATCTACCAGGTTCAGCGCAACTTGTTAAATATCATTATGTTTGATTCAACAGAATTCATAAGAACGGCAAAAAATCGAAAAACAAAAAAGCCGATGTTTGTGTGGACGGTATACGACATAGAAAACAAAAGCTTGCACTTGGTTCATAGTTCTATGACTGAGGATTCAGCTCAGGGACTAAAATCGACAAGCCATGATTATGTTAATCACTACTCATATAATACTGTAATACAAAGTATAGAACTGCTTTTTACCATGATACATGGTTTTCATTCTTTGATAAAAATAAAACGAGATTCCGGTGTCAAAAGCATCAAAGTCGCCAGGCTTGTCTGGACTATTCATGACTTTCTCAGTATGTATCATCCACTCAGCAGTTCTAATACAAACACAGACATCAGTTTCGTTTTAGTTGGAATGGAATGACATTTTTTATTCTTTCAGTTCCTATTATTACCATAGATCGATTCAGATCACCACAATGTTTATACTGTATGTTCATAATAGATTTTTCTGATTGTTGCAAAGAAATAATTATCGGTATATTCAACTATTTGAACCTGATTAATTAGATTGTTGAATGACAATTGAAATTCAGTGAAGTTTACTTTTTTCTCGTATTTTATCTGGTGATGAGTAGAGATGATTTATGAGTTCATATTTGGATTCATCTTTTCAAAGTTTAATTTTTTTGAACTTTTAAAAATTAAAAATGTTCATGTTTGAACTTTTTAGGTGTTTGAAAACTTCTTAAAACCTTCGCATGTCTCTTCGTGAGGAAGGAGTATTGTTATCTTTGTACGTTTACTATATAATCATATGATAATGGAAAGCTATATTATAAACAGCTATAACTCCCTTGTTTTCGGGTATTTTTGAAAATGGGACTCACGCTTTAGAAGTATTTGGGGTAGCTGAATCCAAATCCGGAATCAGAAATCTTCTATCTAAATTTTTAAGAAAGTTAGACTTTGAGAAAAAGTTATGAGTCATACTTTGAGTGAACGTCGGCTTACTTGTTAGATCCGTCGGCTAAATTGAAAGATTCCCATGTGAAAGCACAGGAGAGCTGCAAAATATGAAATATAATCTTCCATAATATGATCTTCAGGAGGCAGGATTCTGCCCTGTGAAACTGGCCTGAGGTTGTTAACCGGTTTTGATATAATAGGTGAAGATTTTTTTCAACATCATACACGATCCTATTGAAGGTCAGGCGTGTATTTATATTGTGAATTGAGGTCAATGTCAGCAATTAGATTATTCGACACGTACGTCATGTATGTAGGCCTACTGTAATTTGACTTGTTAACTAATGTTTTGTTTCAATTTCAGACATGACTCCAGAGTCTATGAATTATAATATTAATTAATGTTACCTTTTATTAAGTTATAGGTTTCTTTTATTCAAAGTAAATGGCATGGAATTAATCGTGACTGATTAATCAATTATTAATTTGTGTTATAATATCATCCAGAAAAAAATATCATTTAATTATTGTTTTGAAAATTATTGTTAACGTTTTTGGTCGAATTTCATTGTATGTACAGAAACTTGTCAAATAGTTCTCTACTTAATTCAAGTATTATTGAACTTGATCTCTATTGATTTTTTTTCAAGTTATTTTATCGAATTTCAATTTTGATAAATATTATGGTCGTTACTTCGCATTTCATGTTTGATTTGAGCTTGAATATTTTCTTGTTTTTGAAATAATCTTACTAAATTTTCAGATTTTTTTGTTACCGCTACCTAACATTATGTTTTTTCATTTAATTGAACTTTAGTATTTCCCATTTTGAAGTTATTTTCATTTGATTTGAGATTTTATTTAAAGTTAGCTGTAGAGTTTTATGATTCCATAATGAAAAGTTTAGTAGTTTTGATTTTGATATTTGTTTATACAGTAGAGTTTATTACAATTTCTAAAGGGGTTTATCCTTTCCTCAAATTTCCCTTGCATTAGATTTGAAATTTTTCTTATTTATTCCTACAAGTAGTAGTTCTCAAATTACATCTTCTCGACTTTGGACTTTGCGGGAGTATGTGGACTTCACCACGAGGACTTCAGAACTTCACGGGATTTCATGTTCTCAATGACTTAAGCACTCGAGGAATTTTTGGGATTTCGCGGACTTCACGAGCTTGTTTGAGATGATTCCAGCTTCAGCGCAAGGCAACTCGTGAATTGTCACTGCAGGAGCGCGACTTTGTGCCACCCCGACTACTTGACACCCCGACTACTTGTCCCCTTTCAAAACCGCTTTTTAAGGGACAAGTAGATGTGAGCCATACCCGTTCACTTGCCTCCTTTCTGAGAAGGTGACAACTAGTCGGGGGGATACCCTGATGCTAGGGTGCGAGGTGTCAAGTTGTCGTTTATGGTCATGACTAGTTGGCACCTCTGGTCCAGTAGGTGTCAAGTAGTCGGGGAGACAACTTGACGGCAATGGTATATTTTTACGAGGGTACAAGTAGTTGTCTACGATCACGACAACCTATCCCCTCGACTCCACTCCACAAGAAATCACCATTCCAGCTGGCTCTTCATTTGAAAGTAGGAAAATGAAGCCAAATTATAAACTTCTATATGAAAAGGCATTAAGATTCTCAATTTTGTATTGTCAACATCATGTTTTTGTGAGTGAGCCTTTTCAACCATGGTGCAATCAAGAATAAGTATCAAAAGGGCCTATTATCAATTTTTTCCTGTTTTAAGCCAACTTGAAAAAATTTGTCTTAAAAAAGCAAAGACAGCAAATATCTCCCAAACCGTGCGTTTGACGGGAAAATATTACAAAACCAAAAGTGCTTAGAATTCAATTCTACATCAAAACCAGTGATAAAAATTGCTTGATTCCTTCTTCCTATGCCGCGGGGGTGTAAGTTGTGCCAACTGGTGCTCTGTAGGTAACAAGTAGTCAGGGTGACACCTTGAAGCCAGCGTGCAAGGTGTCATGTAGACGTGAGTCATCCCCGCCTACTTGTCTCCTTTCTAAAGAGGTGACAACCAGTCGTGGGAACACCCTGACGCGAGGGTGCTAGGTGTCAAGCTGTCGTTTATGGTCATGACTAGTTGGCACCTCCGGTCCAGTAGTTATCAAGTAGTCGGGGGGACAACTTGCTGGCAATGATATATTTTTATGAGGGTACAAGTAGCCGCCTATGGCCAAAATGACCAGGTGTCAAGTAGTCGGGGTGACAACTAGATGGCTACCCGTCACTGCACTCTACGAGATCGATTTTCCTTGAGAGCTGGAGGATATTATGCAAGCAGAGATGTTTGGCTGTTAACACAAGCAGGGCCTGAATTTTTATCATGTAGTATGCTGTACACTACTTAACAAGGGAGAGGACATCAGGCGCTAATCTTCCGTATAATCTTCCGAAGCACGAATTTCATCTTCTGTAGAAACCAGAATCAATTGATTCAAATACTGGGAGATTTTTTTCTGCTCCTCAGTTGCGTTGGATGGAAGTTGGATGAATTCAGATCCAGTGACTAATCAACTGCCGTATTAGTGGTTGGACACACACCTGCTCATACATGCGAGCTGAGCTGTAAGAGATTTCTTTGACAGTCGAGAGACGGCTCTATTGCAACCAGAAATATGGATGCCTTATGATCGTCATCTTATCTTCAGTACATGGTTCAATATTGTACCTGTAGCTGGAGGCCTGAAGGAGTTGAAGAAACTATAATGATCATTGACAAACAGGGGACATACAAAAATCGGATGAATACAAGAGGACATCTAACATCAGACAAATACGGGAGGACTTCATATACAAGGATGACTGCCAGTTTATCGCTCAGGACATCAAAGTTTCATCTACATCTTTGAGAACTACTTTGACCTATCTTTATTCAAGAACCCCCAAAATTTGAAATTGTATTTATTGAAATTTTATTCATTTAGAGAACTTGGTTTGTAGAGCATTGTAGATTTCCTTTATATATTCACCACTTTTATTTATTGTTTATTTATTTTTTTCTATTCGGAGCCCGGGTTTAAGACTGAGGGTCCAGTCTGCCAGTGGGCGGGTGATATGTCATACATGACATCAAAACCCATTCAATTTCATTGGAATATAATTTTGTGAGTTGGAAATCTGGTCGCGGATTTAATTATTGAATGTAATTTATAAAGCGAGAAGATCTCCAATGTGCAAAGATGAAACGTGTATTTTATCACGTTTAGTGAAGGCAATATTATGATTTTTAGCTCCATGCTATACAAACGTTTGGTCTGTGAATCAAGGCTGTATGTTTTTTCACATAGATAGATTTTGAATTCTTCATTCGAGGCCTGTATTCTTTAAACTGTTTGTGAAGTATAGTTGTTGAGTTAAGGCATTGGTTACATGAAGGATTCTGTCTTGAGAATCCAATTATAGGCTGTCACAGTTCGGGCAGTTCAAACCTGCATAATTGTGTTTTCAGGACTTGCATCGTGTAGGGATGGCTGGTGCTTTGATTCAATCAGCTGGCAAAAGTTTTTTTTTATAAATTTATTTATTTAAAGTCGGGAGTGGTTTAACCGGACCTTTGAGGAGGTAGAGAATGTAGAGTAGGATAATAGTTCATTGTACATTCTTTTTCCAGACCTATAATTTTAAATAATAATTTGTTTTTCATTTTCAAAAATCTGAACAACCACAGATCTGTAAGAGAGTAGCCCTTAAATTATTATCTAATTATTATAATCCGAAATCTTGATTGTTGGTTATTGTTGTAATCTTTCCTTTATCTATATTACATTTGTTTTCCGTTTCGCACCGTTTCATATTTGAATATCCATATTAAAAAAATATTTTTTTTTGTTGTTTAATTAAAAACTGGAGCGACCAGTTCCTTTTCTTCTTCTCACTATCACATATTGAGGCATTTAGGTTACATAGTTGTTGATGGCGTCTCATCTTGATTACAGTATGTTCAGTCGTTCCTGAAATTCATTTAGCAGAATCTTGAAGACCTCTTCACACAATCTATCTGAACTCCAGCCGAATCTCTTCAACAAATCAAAACGTTATATTATTTACAATGGTAACTGGTAATCCTGTCCTGTCCCCAAACCTATGGATTGGGGTACAGTTGAGATTTAATTCACAAAAACGTCGACAGCCCCAAAAGTAAGTCTATTAATTTGCACTAACCTTGGAACTGGCGAGGAAGTGGACTGTATCTCGTGTGTAGAAGTTACTGCTGACGATATCCTGTCTTTATGCGTAGGCCTATATGATATTGTACATATATCACAAAACGAAACGAGGTAATTACATTCAGCTCGAACGCCACGGAAACAGGAGAAACGGAACAAAACAATGTTGACTTCTCGAGCACGCTTCTTGAAGTGATGGGTTGGAAGATAAACGGGGAGGATGAAGGAGGGGTGAGGGAGAGAGGTTATCTTGCCTCTTTGGGAGAGGGGGAAGGGGAGGAAAGCACAAACTAAATCAACCCGCAATCAAGGCTGCTGATCCTCCGTGAATCCACCATCTCCGCCCGCCTTGGAACGCCCCATTTCCAAGAACATAAACTCAAAAAAAACTAAAATTTAAAAGTAAAAGAAAAAACAGAACAACAAGCATTGAACGGTAGGAAAGGAAAAACTAAGGGAAAAAGGAATAGGAAAGGAAAACGGAAAACTTAGGGTGTGGGTTAAACTAATAGGGAAGTATGGGGGCAAGTTTCCTAACTGGCCTAACATATTCACCAGAGTTAGTTTTCACGTGAGCTGAGCGCACAACACCCTCAGCATCACTTATGATTTGGGTGACTCTACCTAACGGGTATGATAAGGGTGATGAATTGTCCTCTTTAATCCATACTAACTGCCCTACCTGAAGGTTTGTGTCACTCTCAAACCACTTATTCTTCTGTTGAAGAGTGTGGAGATATTCACTCTCCCACCTCTTCCACAATCTCTGAGTGAAGCAATTAACCTTTTCCCAACGAGACAGTCTGTGCTCGTTGACATCACTCACGTCAATTTCAGGAACCGCCAACAGAGGGCAATGAACAAGGAAATGTCTGGGAGTCAGCGCCTCTTAGTCACCAGGAGATGAAGAGAGCGCATACAACGGTCTCGAATTGAGTATCGCCTTAATTTTCACCAACAGAGTGGAAGGCTAAACAATAGTTAGGACCGAATTTCCCACTTCACGAAACAAATGGAATTTCACATTTTTAATATTAGACTCACAGATTCCATTCATGAAAGGAGCATGTGGAATATTAAAACAAAATTGGATGCTTTTAGATGACATCGCATCACAGACGTTGGATTGATTTTCTGATGATCTGAGAAATTCAACAATTTCCTTCAATTGTCGCGCAGCACCTTTGAAATTCGTCCCTTGATCACAGAATATTTCTTTAGGCAATCCACGCCTAGAAACAAAACTATGGAGAGTGTTAATAAACTCTTCGGATGAAAGACTTGTAAGCACCTCAATGTGACAAGCTTTTGTGGCCAGACAGACAAACAGTGCAAAGTATGCCTTGTACGTACGAGCTTTGGGCCGAATACTCTCTTTGACAGTGAAAGGACCAGCTAGATCGACCGCAGCCTTCACAAAGGGAGCACTGGGAACAACACGAGAGCTGGGAAGATCACCCATGACGGGAGCAACAGGAGTTGCATTGAATAAACGGCAACGGGTACAATTGAAAATCACATTTCCGATAACACTGAGTGCTCCAACAATCGAAAAATAATGCTGAATAAGAGTACGCACTATTCTTGGTCCAGCATGAAGATGAAAAATATGATAATACTCAATGAGGAGTTTAGTAAAATGACTATCTTTATGTATCAAACAAGGATGCTTGGCTTCATATCCTAAAGCACTATTTACCAATCTGCCACCAACACGAATCACAGATCACAATCCAAGAATACAGACAATTTTTGGAAACTCTTATCACAAGGTTTACCCTCTTTCAATAGGTCGAGTTCACGATTGAAATGACACTTTTGAACAATTTCAATACAATAAATTTGTGCACATTTCAACTCTTGAACACTAAGTGCGCCTGATTTACTACAGACACCACTAATTGATGCTTTACAGTTATTCACGAAACGTAAAACATAAGCATAGGAATGTAACAATTTCATGTATGAGGAGAAACGTGTTATCTGAATAGCAGCAGTCTCTTCAGTGATATTCAAAACACCTTTATTTTATTTCACATCAGGCAGAATTTCAGTAGCAGGGTAAGTCATAGATGACAACGGCCAACATGACAACGAATTAGAACACCACGTTGGAGCATTGAACCAATCTTGCGAATTGCACAAGTTTTGGGGAGAAACGCCTCTCAAGCCAACGTCGGCAATATTAAAATCAGTACCAATGTGATTCCAATCTGAAATATTAGTCAACTCTAATATTCTAACAACACGATTTGCAACAACCGTTTGCAACTTGTAAGGAGGTATATGCAACCAAGATAAAACAATAGTTGAATCACTGAACAGAAACGTAGATTGAAGATTGATTTTTTCCAGTGAAGAAAGGACTGAAACATACAATCGCGAGAGCAACAACGCAGCTTGAAGCTCTAATCGAGGAATAGACAGAGTTTTCAACGACGCAACTTTAGTTTTAGCTTTCAACAGGAAGCATTTCACCGTAGATTCTGACGACACAACTCTCAAGAAGATACAAGCACAGATTCCTTTCTGCGATGCGTCGGAGAACCCAAGTATTTGACAAGAAAAAGCATCGCCATAAACGCATCGAGGAATTGAAACTGAACTTAGAGCAGGACGCTCTCTCATCAGCTCGTTCCAGCATTCGTTGTAGTCAACCGGAATCGGCGTATCCCAATCGATTTCCAACTTCCACAGCTCTTGTAAAAAACATTTCATTTTGAATATTACTGGAGCTATAAAACCGAGAGGGTCATATAGACGCGTGATAACGGACAGAACAGTGCGCTTAGAGTTTTTCTTTTGAAACTCTGGAAGGGAGACTTTAATATGAAAACAATCAGTAGTTGAGTTCCACATTGGTGAGAGGGGGAAGGGGAGGAAAGCACAAACTAAATCAACCCGCAATCAAGGCTGCTGATCCTCCGTGAATCCACCAGTAACAGAACATAACGTTTTTTGTTCATTTGTTCTCACTAATCAGATCAATCTTAACGAATCTGTCTAATCCAAACTCATCTGATTTGAAACTATTAAATTTATAATTGGAAAAGATTTGAAGATGAATCAGATACAACAATCAAGCTTCTATAAGGATAAATTGTCCAAAATTCAAATTCAAAGTCATCTTTTTATCGGGGATGTTTCACAGAGACAAGTTCTCACAGAGACAAGTAGTGTTTTTGAACGATATTAGTGTCACAGAGACAAGTTTCACAGGAGCAAGTATTTCTATAAATGGCAGTCTCACAGGAACAAGTTCCTACAGAGACAAGCAGTTTCATAGAGACAAGGTCTCCGTCCAAAGTAGTAGCGCTATAAATGGCAGTCTCACAGAAGCAAGTTCTCACTGAAACAAGGTGATTCACAGAAGCAAGGTCAGTGTCGTAGAGACAAGGTAGCAAATGTAGGAAGAAGTTAGGCGTGTTGCCTACATCTGAACTTGAAGGCACTCCATTATTTGTTCTAGTAAATTGAATGTCTGCTGTTTTTCAATCATGCAGGTATATGTTTATGATTGAAGGTTTATCATATAAGATAGGGATGGGTTGGTAACCTATTAGAATTAGATAGAAGATAACTTAAATAAATAAATGAATTGAGTTCTATGCAAATGTAATATATTTCTACCAAACTCCAAGATATCTATTCCAATATATCTAATGAGTATATATTAAACCTTCAACCCGAAAGAATAATCAATATGAATATGAAATGGAATATATAAAAGCCAAATAGCCTACCACTGACCTATTCATCACCGCTTCTTAAAAACCACATGGCCAAAATGGTTTTTCATTATAATTCCTTCTTTCGTAATAAATTGTTTATGCTTTTGTACTCCTGAGCGAAGCTCGGTCCCCGATATTATGAGCTAATCATCTCTTCTTTTTCCAAGCTGCGGTCTCGAATTGTAAATTCAAATTAATATAAAATTAACTTCAGACAGTCACAGAGTAAAGCTGCGTTAACACCAATAGATTCTATAGATTCTATTAGATTGAACATAACTTATCATACACATGATGAACATATGTGTTTTTCAAGTGCCGTTCAATCTATAATAATCTGTGAGGATTGGTGTAAACGCCGCTTTAGATGCCAAGATTTATCATGGCGTTCCGAGTTACGGATGATATTGTCAATGAAAAACTTCATTTTCTTCATGAAATCTTTCCCATAGGAATTTAACAGATTGTTGTTCGACAAGCGTCTCTACATGTTACAAAATGAAAATCCCAGTGAAAAACAAAAAGTGCCACTTGATAATTCCCAAATCATCTTTTTAATCGTAGCTCTGATTCAACTGAGCAATAACTTTCTGAACTTACTGAGTTAATATTAAAAATTATCATAAGCGCAATGGGACTTGGGATTCCATCAATTCAGGATAAGTATTATATCGGTATTCATTTTTACAGGATTGAAGTAGTGCAACATTTAGATTAGCACACCAATAGATTTTATTTGTAACGAAGTGAGTTCATTACTTTCATATAAAAGTTCTACTTTTTCCATTATGATATAGTATATTGACGACTAATGCAAAACAATGTCTGGTAGCCCTGGTAATGTAATGTAATATAATATAATGTAATGTAATATAAATGTGATCGTATGGTTGATTGGAAGTCTCCAACCAGCCTGATCAGATTTCTTAGTGGGGCCATTGGCAAACATTTTAAAAAAGACCTGATATTATAACAATGACTTTATTCCTAGTAGATAGCATTTGTAGTAGATGGCAAAGGATTCTCGTTACCACATTGCAAAGGATGTTCAGTGAGGTCTACTGTTATCTGGACTACTAGAGTATTGTAACTCCTAATGTCAGATTGAGTAAGAGCTTGAAATTTATCCCTATTTAGTGTACTCCATGTTCAATATCTGCCCCTATCTTATATTAGAAGAAACTGGTCTCTGAATAAATTAAAAAACGCACTAAATCTAATTCTGAATGAAAATGCTTATTATTCCGTAAATTAATTCTCAAATTGTTGAAAATGTGATATTCAGTGCTGTGAGTTCATAAATAGTTTTTTTTTCAATGTATGACTTAATTTATTCAATTGTAATGAGTAATGATAATTATGACTTGATAAGACTGATTTGATGAATGACTACACTATTCACAAGATGACTACTAAGATGTTATGAATATTGAATTGCTCATTTATTGTATAACAGACTATAAGCTGAATTCTTTAGACAAGGCCTAATCGCCTAATCTACTTAAATCCAAATTGTTTGTATTTATCGGTCAATATATTTCTTATTCCTAGACGCCAGCTAAGAAAGGGGTTTCAATTTTCGTAGAATAAGCACGTTTTTCAAAAAATGTTGTGATTTCAAATTCAAATTTCGTTCATCACACACATATACGAGAATTTCAGAATTAATGAGAAAGTGGCCCGGAATAAGGTTTATGATTTTTGTTCTTCTGATGGCTCTTAAACTGTAGGCTTATTATTAAATAACGAGTTTAGAGCACCGGGAAAATGGGATTTCTATTTTATTATAATAAATATTCAAAATTACGTTTCCAACCCACAATTACTGTCTTTTTGTCATGTCCTTAAAGTTACTGAAAACTATATCGGTTGGGACTAATCAAGGTTTATTTAGGGTGGTTTTAATTATTAGTTTCTGTGTTACAAATAGTTCACCTAGATCTAGATGGCTATTGAAACATTATTGATCTAACTAAAGCATGATATTAGTGTCAAAGATAGAAATCTGCGTTCCAATTCATTATCATGTGTGTGATAAGAGAGAGAGAGGAGTGAGAGTGAGAGAGAGAGAGAGAGAGAAAGAGAAAGAGAGAGAGAGAGAGAGAGAGCCCGAAGGAAAGGGTATGTGTGAGAGAGTGATGTGGTTGAGTGGGAGTGAGAAATCGTAGCCTATTTACAACTAATTTTCTTTGCAGATGTGGTTCTGGTTTAAGATAGTATTTCTGTAGAAGTACACTATTAAAGTGTTGGTATATAAATATAGTATTATCGATTTCTTTTTGTATTCAAGTTCATACATAGTTTTTTTCCACTTTTTTCTTGTATTTGCATCTGTGGAGAGAAAAATTATTTTATTTTGTTTAATTACTGAGAGAAAAAACAATATTGAACAACAAGGTACAATGGATTAATGTTATAAGCCTCCATAAGTGTAGGGGAGTGTCTTCAACTAGCTTCAATCTTGCTTAACCCAACTGTCCAGTTGGGAGTGCATTTGGTAGTGCTTATTTTGGGACTGCATTTGGTAAGTGCATTACATAATGGTGTTTCATGTTTCATATTTATGAACCAGTTACATGCATAGATAGATAGATTAAATAGCATTGACTGCCCACCTAAATCAGGGGGATTTGGAACTTGTCGAAAAATCTAAATGGTCGAACAAAAAAGACACAGCCCACAGTAACAAATACCCAAGACACAGGGAAAGAAAGCATGATACCATTCATATGGAGTAATGTTGAATGTACTCTTCCTTTGAGTAAAGAGCACTCTTAGAGAAATCTATCTTTGATTGAGATCTAAAGTTGCGTTCAATTTATTCATCGAAAAAACATACTGGCGTCTGCCGAACGTGACTTTATCACAATGCAGCACCTTGCATTTCCCTTTGATGTCTCCCAATAGAATTTGTTGACCTATTCAGTTGGAAAAATAACTAGTAGTCCTGTGAAAATTAGACCTCGCGCAGTTAAAAACCACAGCCTCCATCAGGGTGAATTATGTGCTGTTATGACGTGTCGGCGAAATATCGGTGTGTAAGCCACTAATGACTATTTGAAATGTATCGTCAATAATTACTGATAATAAGTAAAATTATTATCATTAGAATGCTAATAATTTGTTGTAAACAGCTACAATCATACCGAGTTGAAGTACCTACTTACCAAGTTGAAAGCAGAGAAAAGTCGGGAGAAAATAATAAGCTACCTACTTTGAGTTATCAATATTGCATGCCTCATCGCTTGCAATAGTTCACACGACAGCTGATTTTTTACCAAATTACATTGGGATATTAATTGCATGCGTCATTTCATGCAATTAATAATCCACTCGACAGCTGATTTATGATAAATAATTCTATGGTCTGATTTTTACGATAATACTGGCGTTTGAAAGAGACTCTTTCTCCTTTTGTTTTATCCTTGAAATGCAAAATTTCAAAAAACCTTGTATATATACGTTGACGCGCAATTTAAAGACTAACATACCTGTTAAATTTCATTGAAATCTATTGCCGCGTTTCGCCGTATATGCGGAACATAAAAATATTTAAACATAAAGAGAAATGCAAAACCGTCGACTTGAATCTTAGACCTTGTCTAGTCTTGACTTAATCTCATAGTTGTACAGTCAGTGCCAGTGAGATTTTCTGCGCACACTTCATTGTTACCATAATATTTAGATGATGGTATTCCTAGATGAAATGGATCGGCGTGAATACGCCGAATGGATCGACTCGTATCATTTGAGGATAATGATAACTTAATGATGATGGAACACTTTTCTGTTAAAAGGAATCGTCTCCATTATGTTCTTAGGGATTTGCTTGTGATCATGTTTCTATAAAGTCGTCATTTTATCAATTCGAAGATCAGCCTTCAAAAATTTAGGTCAACTTATACATTTCAACTCAAGCGAGAAGAAGAAGATAATAGAAAAAGGAGACAAAAGAAGCAGAAGAAGGAAGAAGAGGAAGAAGATGAGAAATAATAATAAGAAAAAATATAGATAGGAGAAGATTATAACCGTTGAGTACACTATTTTATCTATAACCACTCTTTTCTTGAATTGAAAATTCATAAATTACTGGTGGTACTCCCATACAGTAACAGTCAGGGGTGTGTATTCAAATACCGTTGGATAACATCTTTCCAATATTGTTCCATCCATCTAGAAGTATATAATCTGTTCTTTCTTACATTGATATCACTAATGTATAAGTTACTGCAGTATCAAAATTTGGCCTTAACCTGAACAATTGAAAGTCACATTTAAATAGCTATTTTGGAGTTTGGTAGAAATAAAATTCACATGGTAATCAATTTATTCATTAAAGGAAATCTACATAATTCTAATAGGTTCTGATAACCCCATAATGATAAAATAGGTGTTCAATGAATAAATGAAGCCTAACAACTTGAAATATATTTCAAATCATTTAAGAATAAATTGATTCTACCTCGGTGCTAGTCAGTTTTACATTTGTACATGTATCATTGTATTGAATTATTAAATATTTGATGATTTTAATAAAACGAAATTTTAATCCTGGACTAGTAGTTCTATGAACAGTAGACCTCGCGCAGTTATAAAACACAGCCTCGTCTGATACTGTCCATGAGAGTAAATCCTGTTTGTATGTTGTGTCGGCAAGATGTCGGTGTGAAAACGGCTAATGGCTGTTGGAGTTAGTGTATCAAAAATATGCTAACATCAAAAGCTAATCTCCTTCAACACACTGGCAACAGGTCAGCCCGAGTTGAAAGCAGATAAAGGTCGAGAGAAAATACTATGTTTTCTTTCCGTTATTGATTGCATGCGTCATTGCATGCAATGAATAGTCAACACAACAGCTGATTTTTTACTAAGTTACATTGATATATTAATTGCATGCGTTATTGCATGCAATTAAAAATCCACTCAACAGCTGGATTATTATGGATGATTCTATTCTGATTTTTACTGTAATATTGGCGTTCGAAGGAGACTTTACCCATTGATTTAACCTTAAAATGCAAAATTTTCAAAAAACCTTGTATATACGTCGAGGCACAATTTAAAAAGAAATATACCTGTCAAATTTCATGGTAATCTATTGCTGCGTTTCGCCGTAATTGCGGAACATATAAACATAAAGAGAAATGCAAAGCCGTCGACTTGAATCTTAGAACTCACTTCGCTCGGTCAACAAATCCAAATTTTAAGAAACCACAAATATCCTGGATGAAAAGGGGAATCAATTGCTATGTAGATTTGAATCTAAATGTCTAGGATACACTAAACAGTCTACTAAATTCATCATTTTTTCTCCACAGGAGAAACGTTTAAAGCTGGCATCAAATGATGTCACTACATTTTTTACATTTGTAAATTATATATTCATATATGTATGTCACGTGGATTGAAGGAGCGTTGTTTGTCACATTGTTTGTTGATTGAAGGAAGATTCTATTTTACTATTTAAATAAATCATAATGTAATTTACTTATCCACTTCGAGATTTACATAGTGATAATAAGTAGGAGATGAAATGTATAGCAAACACTTCAGTAGCTATGAAGGCCTACTGTATTGTACTCTGTAGTGTCTTATTTTTTACTAAAGTGATGAAGTATCAGAAAAAACTATTATTCAGCATTGTTATGCATTATTTTCTCATTCTTTTCAATAATTCAAAATTTGTTATTTTTTTAAATAAGTAGATAACTTAACTATTGTTTGTTTTTAATCATATTATTTGTATTGTTATAATACTTGATAGAGAGTTGAGTATAAGAGAGGGTCGACTGCGCCCTAACTTCGCTCTCTAAGAAAAATAAAGGCAGTCAATCTATTCTATTCATGTCACCATAATATATAATTATGTATATATATTGAAAAACAGATGACATCAAATTTATTAGAGCAAATGAAATGCCTTCATCTTCATGTGTAGGGGGTCCGTATCACAGAGACAAGTTCTCACAGAGACAAGTAGTGTTTTTGAACGTTATTAGTGCCACAGAGACAAGTTTCATAGGAACAAGTAGTTTTATAAATGGCAGTCTCACAGGAACAAGTTCCCACAGAGACAAGGTGAGTCTCACAGAGACAAGGTGAGTCTCACAGAGACAAGGTCTGTCTCACTGGAACAAGTAGTGTCAGTGGAACAAGAAGAGGGGTAGAGTCCCATTCGAACAAGTGTAGTGTCACAGAGACAAGGTCAGTCTCACAGGAACAAGGTTGGTGTGGTGTGTTGCCTACACATGAAGATGAAGGCATTCCATTTGCTCTAATAAATTGGATGTCATCTGCTTTTTAATATATATATATATACATAAATATTATGGTGACATGAATAGAATAGAATGACTGCCTTTATTTTTCTTAGAAAGCGTCTGTTTTTTAATACATATACATATATATTATGGTGACATGAATAGAATAGAATGACTGCCTTTATTTTTCTTAGAAAGCGAAGTTAGGGCACAGTCGACCCTCTCTTACACTCAACTCTCTATCAAGTATTATAACAATACGAAGAAATAAATACAAATAATATGATTAAAAACAAACAATAGTTAAG
The DNA here is from genome assembly GCF_014356525.2 of Nilaparvata lugens. Lineage (NCBI taxonomy): Eukaryota > Metazoa > Arthropoda > Insecta > Hemiptera > Delphacidae > Nilaparvata > Nilaparvata lugens. Next base: position 42,531,608 of record NC_052518.1, on the reverse strand, counting down.
TTATCTACTTATTTAAAATAATAACAAATTTTAAATTATTGAGAAGAAAGAAAAAAAAAATGACATTGAAAATAGTACATAACAATGCTGAATGATAGTATTTTCTGATACTTCATCACTTTAGTAAAAAATAAGGCACTACAGATTACAATACAGTAGGCCTACATAGCAACTGAAGTGTTTGCTATACATTTCATTTCCTACTATCACTATGTAAATCTCGAAGTGGATAAGTAAATTACAATATGATTTATTTAAATAGTAAAATGGAATCTTCCTTCAATCAACAAACAACGTCACAAACAATGCTCCTTCAATCCACGTGACATACATATATAAATATATAATTTACATTATGTTAATAATGTGGTGACATCATTTGATGCCAGCTTTAAACGTTTCTCCTGTGGAGAAAAAATGATGAATTTAGTAGACTGTTTAGTGGATCCTAGACATTCAGATTCAAATCTATACATAACAATCGATTCCCCTTTTCATCCAGGATATTTGTGGTTTCTTGAAATTTCGATTTATTGACCGAGCGAAATGAGTTCTAAGATTCAAGTCGACGGCTTTGCATTTCTCTTTATGTTTATATGTTCCGCAATTACGGCGAAACGCAGCAATAGATTACCATGAAATTTGACAGGTATATTTCTTTTGTGCCTCGACATATATACAAGGTTTTTTGAAAATTTTGCATTTTAAGGTTAATACAATAGGTAAAGTCTCCTTCGAACGCCAATATTACAGTAAAAATCAGAATAGAATCATCCATAATAATTCAGCTGTTGAGTGGATTTTTAATTGCATGCAATAACGCATGCAATTAATATATCAATGTAACTTAGTAAAAAATCAGCTGTTGTGTTGACTATTCATTGCATGCAATGACGCATGCAATCAATAACGGAAAGAAAACATAGTATTTTCTCTCGACCTTTATCTGCTTTCAACTCGGGCTGACCTGTTGCCAGTGTGTTGAAGGAGATTAGATTTTGATGTTAGCATATTTTTGATACACTAACCCCAACAGCCATTAGCTGTTTTCACACCGACATCTTGCCGACACAACATACAAACAGGATTTACTCTTATGGACAGTATCAGACGAGGCTGTGTTTTATATCTGCGCGAGGTCTACTGTTCATAGAACTACTAGTCCAGGATTAAAATGTCGTTTTACCAAAATCATCAAATATTTAATAATTCAATACAATGATACATGTACAAATGTAAAGCTGACTTGCACCGAGGTAGAATCAATTTAATCTTAAATAATTTGAAATATATTTCAAGTTTTTAGGCTTCATTAATTCATTGAACACCTATTTTATCATTATGTGTTATCAGAACCTATTAGAATTATGTAGATTGCCTTTAATGAATAAATTGTGTTCCATGTAAATGTATTATTTCTACCAAACTCCAAAATAACTATTTCAATGTGACTTTTAATTGTTCAGTCAATTTAAAATAATTTTGATTCTGCAATAACTTATACATAAGTGATATCAATGTAAGAAAGAACAGATTATATACTTCTAGATGAATGGAACAATATTGGAAAGATGTTATCCAACGGTATTTGAATACACCCCTGACTGTTACTGTATGGGAGTACCACCAGTAATTTATAAGTTTTCAATTCGTCAAAAGAGTGGTTGTAGATGAAATAGTGTACTCAACGGTTATAATCTTCTCCTATCTATATTTTTTCTTCTTATTATTGTTCATCTTCTTCCTCTTCTTCCTTATTCTTCTGTCTCCTTTTTCTATTATCTCCTTCTTCTTCTCGCTTGTTCTTCTTCTCCTCCTGTCATCTTCTTCTTCTTTTTCTTCTTCCTCTAGCTTTGTCCGGCAAGGACTGATTTGTTTTTGTATTATGGAGTCCCTTTTGTATAAGGTACCAAGAACAATAACGGAGATATTTCCAGGGATCTAGAGAATAATTATACTAATTCCCTCTGTCCTTTTGCTAAGTTGAATCGTGTAGCAACGTGAGTTGAAATGTATAAGTTGACCTAAATTTTTGAAGGCTGATCTTCGAATTGATAAAATTATAGAAACATGATCACAAGCAAATCCCTAAGAACATAATGGAGATGGAGACTATTCCTTTTAACAGAATCATGTTTCCTCATCATTATCACCATTCTCAAATTATACGAGTCGATCCATCCGGCGTATTCACGCATGATGTGTGCAGAAAATCTCACTCACACTGACTGTACAACTGTGTGAGATTAACTATTCTAAGTCAAGGACTCTAAGACTCTCTGTTGTGAGGCCGGGTGATATAATTATTCTCGAGTGACGTTTTCATGTGAAAATTTAGATTTTTCTCCCCTCACAGGTTTTTACCTTGAGCATTATTGTTCTAGAAAAATTGTGTATCATTTTGTTTTTATATGTATGTAAATCATGTGTGTGTATGTTGAACAATAAAAAATTTGACGTTTCCACCCAGTCACTCTGCGCTGTTATGTTAACTATATCTACCCATTTAAATTATAACTTTATAAACTGTGATTAATTAGACTCGATTCATTTTAACAATTACAAATTATTTCTCAAAAGCTTACACCACATCGAAAGAATTACATCAAATCAAGCACTAGATTTTTATTAATATGATTCCTTGTGATATTCATCGAAGAATAGATATGAAGGGAATAGAAACTTTAAGGGAACGTATTTCACTGGGACAATAAGAATTACTTAACTTCTGATGGAGATTATTATAAATGTTAATAATAAGTGTATATTACATGCGGTCAGATTTTATATAATACTCCATATACGTACTTGAACTTGAAAATAATAGCCCAGTCAATAAAGGTTTTTTCGATCCGAAAATTAAATAAAAGCTGAATCTTCTACCATCGATAGAACCCTCCCAGAGGGTCATTCTCCCAAAAGTCCCAAGAAATCTTCTTGGAGCTTTCCCCCCTAGCACCCCTCAAAGTTGAAAAATGCAGGTAATCACGGAAAATCAATTATCTCTGTACCCATTGATCGGAAACAGCTATATTATATGCCATTCGATTTGTTACATTATGGACTACAATATTAGTTTTATTCATTTTTTCAATAAAATCAACAGTTTTCTTGATAAAATAATATATATGTAAAAATTTAGGGGGTTTGCGATTTGATTTTTTTGTTTTATTCGATTAACTTCGAAGCAAGTAGTTTTAAAGAAAAATGAGCCAAATAATTAATGTAGTCACTCTTATTGCAAATCCATTGATGTATACTGTTATGTATTTGCGATTCGATTTGACGCCGTGGAAGGGGAAACAGTCGACGCGGAACGGCGCGGCTGACTCTCTTAGCCATAGTAAACAGCAAACTGGAAATCAATTATCTCTGTAACCATTAATCGAAAAAAAATCTATCATATGCCATTCGATTCGTTAAATTAAGGACTACAATAATAGTCGAATTCATTTTCTCAATAAATCGAACAGTTTCCTTAATAAAATTATATAATGTAAATATTTAGGGGTTTTTCGATTTGATTTTTTGTTTTCTACAATTAACTTCGAAGCAAGTAGTTTTAAAGAACAATGTAACGAATAATTATGGTAGCCACATTCATTGCGAATCCATTGATGTATATTGTTATGTATTTGCGATTCAAGTTGACGCTGTGGAAGGGGAAACAGCCAACGCGGCTGACTCCCTTCACCATAGTAAACAGAATAATATAGTATGGCACTCGAAACAATCAATTTTGTCTATTGTTTTGACATGCGCTGTATATAGATTTTCACTTTTCAATACTCTTAAAAAATATTACAATTTTCTTGATTTAACCATGCTCATGATAGAAATCAGGATTTCGTAGTTTTCTCACAGAATTTATTATATTAATTTGAAGTGTGCCTTCTCCATACGAGTCAGAGGTAACACAATTTGATAACTCTAGTTTCAGATATTGATGTTTTTCAACGAAGTTTCATGATATATTATGTGTCCGACTCTTCATCTTATCCTTATTTTGTGAAACATGAAGATTCAAAATTTATTTTCGTAGCTTTTCTTGTGTTTTAACTTGTTTCATCACTCTTTATAATTTAAACACTTGATAATGGAATGAATATCATCAGATCATGTGAACAAAAAAGTTTTCAAGCTGAAAGTAGATTAATTTGTTGCACATCCGGTTCAAATATTAACAAATGTTACCAAATATTATCACATATAGTGAGAACGAATTATTCTGAAGCTTACCATTCTCACTGAATTTGAAGAGGCAATACCAAGCCAGAATCGCAGTTCCGTTCAAATCATTATTATCAGAGCTTTCAAATTGATGCTATGTAACTATGGATGTTATCCCCATCTCACAATTTCCCTATTTATCCTTATCCTGATTCAGAATAAAGTAGTTGATCTCTATAATCACAAAAATCAATGTACAGTACCTATAATAAATAGGAAAAATTACAAAATTTCTAGTAATAATGAAACTTTTCCTAGGTATGAATTTCAAGGCTCATAAAATGACTTTTTCTCAATCACAGGCAGAAATTCCAATGATTATCATAATTTAATGAAAATTTTTTATATTGTACATTGTTCGACGTAGGATAAGCTACATCTTTAAGGTAACCAACGTATTTAGGATTATCATGTTTATGAATGAAAGCGAGACTGTGATAGAAGATTGGTCAAACTGAAATATAAACATTATAGACAATCCATATTTCTGATCAACTATAATTATAAAATAATGATAGTATCAAGCCGTAATGAATTGAGCAACTGAATTTCAAAGTTTCTATCCACTGTTCAAATCGCACTGTGATTTCCTTTTACTTCCAAATGGATTGAATTGCCTCACTCTTCAACGTAACACTTATTGAAAAAAACCAGTGGAATGTGAACGTCATCCAAATAGCATTTGAATTTCAATTTTCAGATCATGAAATTCATAAAAAACTAATTCTTGAGAGAATAGTGATGAATTGCAAACAGTGCAAGTAACATTGATACAAAGCGATACAATGAAAGTCAACATCGATTAATTTAATATTGGACTTATCAAATTTATATTATTTATAAAGCTTATAAAATGTAAAACCAACATTTTAAATTTTCTCTACTGGAGTAAAACATCGATAGAAAATAAAGAAGAGCCCATCATAAGCACAATATACTTGTGTACTAGAATTCACTTGAACTAACTCATCACTTCAACCCTTCAATGATCACAATGAACTAGAATGGTATAAAAACCATGGAATTGATAATCAGGTACATTTTTCAAATAGCTTCACCCAACTTAATCTGTGAATGCTAAGTCATAAGAAATCATGTTCAATAGATCCAATTTGAATGCTTCAAATAGAAAATGATCTATTCTTTTGGTGCCCTAATCAAAATCAATTTCAATAAACATTAATCGACATAAAGAAAAGCTTCTGCCAACCTAGTATAGTGAATGACAAAATGCGAGTGGAGGTGAAAAATCGATATGTTAACAAAAATAATAGAAGATGATGAATCGTCTTTCAATTAATCTTATACGGTAGGGTACTTTGTGGTTAATAATGTGAAACACTTTCATGATTTTCCTACCTTTTATGCATGCTTACTCTCCCTTAATTTGTATGTTTGCATGGCTTTCATCTTTAGAATCTACTGAATTTTCATATTGGACTGTCTAAATAATCTAGATTCAACTAGTAAGAACGGAAGATAAGCTACTTTACAGAGATAATCATAGAAAGTTTCGACTCAACAAGCCCAATGTATAATTTTTTTTATGCCTCAGCCGTCATATATATTTAATATATTTAGCTCAACTGAAGGTATATTATCAACCTGGCTTGAAGAATATTAACTGTAGAAATCAGCAAACACTGCACGCTTTGATTTTTCAGGAAATTGCCACTGTTAACACTATTGTAATCTATGATTTATCTCAGTTTTTGACATAGCTTATGATAAATTTCAGCATAGAATTATGATCATACACACATATTTTAAATATGTATTATATTCTGTGATAGTATGAATATTTTATCGGTTGCAAACAATATCTTTGTCTGTCATAGAATGCATAATTTAGCACATCTATAACAACAAAATGATTTTAGAGAATTTAGAGAATTAAAATGTGAAAAATTAGTTTCATCGCATGTCAAAACAATAGACAAAATTGATTGTTTCGAGCGCCATATTGCTAATAAGATGCAACTTAGAAAGCATTAGGCCTACTACTGTATTTTACTGTTTACTATGGTGAAGAGAGTCAGCCACGCCATAACTGTCGACTGTTTCCCCTTCCACAGCGTCAAATCGAATCGCAAATGAATAACAATATACATCAATGGATTCCCAATGAATGTGGCTACATTAATTATTTGTCCAATTTTCTTTAGATTATTTGCTTCGAAGTTAATCGGAGATATCAAAAATCAAATCGAAAAACCCCCAAATTTTCACATATTATATATATTATTTTATCAAGGAAACTGTTTGATTTATTGAGGAAATGAATACGACTAATATTTTAGTCCATAATGTAACGGATCGAATGACATATGACAGATTTTTTTCCGATTAATGGTTACAGAGATAATTGATTTCCAGTTTGCTGTTTACTATGGCTAAGAGAGTCAGCCGCGCCTTTCCGCGTCGACTGTTTCCCCTTCCACAGCGTCAAATTGATTCGCAAATACATAACAATATACATCAATGGATTTGCAATGAGAGTGGCTACATTAATATTTGGCTCATTTTTCTTTAAAACTACTTGTTTCGAGGTTAATCGGAGAAAACAAAAAAATCAAATCACAAACCCCCTCAATTTTCACATATATATTATTTTATCAAGAAAACTGTAAATTTTATTGAAAAAATGAATATAACAAATAATGTAGTCCATAATGTAACGAATCGAATGGCATATAATAGAGCTGTTTACGATCAATGGGTACAGAGATAATTGATTTCCCGTGTTTACCTGCATTTTTCATGTTTTAGGGGGTTGGGGGGGAAAGCTCCAAGGGGATTTTTCGGGACTTTTGGGAGAATGACCCTCTGGGAGGGTTCTATTGATGGTGGGAAATTCAGCTATTATTTAATTTTCGGATCGAAACTGCTTTTTTGGACCTTCATTGACTGGGCTATAATTATGATGTGGGTACTTACTTGGCACACTCTTCATCAAAGATGTCTCGTGGCTCTGTTGTTTCCCTGAAACAACGTTGCAATATGCACTCCCTCAACACGGTAACACCAACAAACGTTGGGTTGGGAAGATGATTATGATTAATAGTGATAAGAAAACTATCAAAAGTTCTATTTGCCATAGGAAGTGGCATTGAGGCGCGACTTGCACACTCGCGTACATTACATTTTAAATAGATACGCGTTTGGTCGCTGGAGGTCACCCGATAGAAAAATCCATCGTCATTATGATATAATGTAGTATTGCGGAGCGTTACGATTTCCTTGACCAATTCCATGTCGACTGAATGTGTTTTGTCAACTATTGAACTCGCAACGCAAACGCACAGGTAGCATCCTCGTAGAGGGGAGGCAAACAATACTGAACAAAAATCTATTTTTTCCAGGAAGGGTACAATATGGAAAACACATGTTAAATATTTCCTGCCGCCAAAGTGCAGTACTTTATATCTGGCACTAGAATTTTTAGAAATAGAAGCATTTGGTTAACTTTGGTTTTACGCTTCAGTGAACATAGTCTATGAGCAGGGTAGTTCTACCTGTACACCACCGATGACAAATTGACCGGGCTTTCCAGAAGTACCTAACGGGAAACATTTGCTTTGTTTCATGGAAGCAAGGCATTGTAATACTGAATGAGTAGTCTATTTATAGTTCTATAAAGCAAGGCCTTTTGGTTCTAATACCCGAGACGTCAGTCTGCAGATTGTTGTTATGGAATGCAGAAAACTTCTTTCACCAACCTTAGACAATAAATAATGCTGATTCAAAAGATTGAAAAGATAGCATGCCGCTTCCAAAATCTATGGATATGGTTTATGTGTTATATATATATATATATATATATATATATATATATATATATATATATATATATCTGTGAGTGTAGCGTAAGGGACACACTATTATTATTATTCCTCACCCACCATATATCATATAATATATCGAACTCTGTCACTCCCACTCAACCACATCACTCTCTTACACATACCCTTTCCTTCGGGCTCTCTCACTCTCTCTCACATGATAATGAATTAAAACGCAGATTTCTGTCTTTGACACTAATATCATGCTTTAGTTAGATCAATAATGTTTCAATTGCCATCTAAATCTAGGTGAACCATTTGTAACACATAAACTAATAATTAAAACCACCCTAAATAAACCTTGATTAGTCCCAAACGATATGATTTTCAGTAACTTTAAGGACATGACAATAAGACAATAATTGTGGGTTGGAAACGTAATTTTGAATATTTATTATAATAAAATATAATCCCATTTTTCTGGTGCTCCAAACTCGTTATTCAATAATAAACCTACAGTTTAAGAGCCATCACTGATAAATATGTCACTTAGTATAAATACAGAAGAACAAAAATCATAAACCTTATTCCGGGACACTTTCTCATTAATTCTTAATTCTCGTATATCCTATGTGTGTGATAAACGAAATTTGAATTTGAAATCACAAAATTTTTTGAAAAACATACAGTTTTGAATTACGTGCTCATTCTACGAAAATTGAAACCTCTTTCTTAGCTGGCGTCTAGGAATAAGAAATATATTGACCGATAAATACAAACAATTTGGATGTAGATTAGGCGAATAGGCCTTGTCTAAAGAATTCAGCTTATAGTCTGTTATATAATAAATGAGCAATTCAATTCATAACATCTTAGTAGTCATCTTATGAATAGTGTAATCATTCATCAAATCAGTCTTATCAAGTCATAATTATCATCACCCAGTAGGCCTACAATTGAATAAATTAAGTCATACATTGAAAAATACATATACTATTTATAAACTCACAGCACTGGATATCACATTTTCAACAATTTGAAAATTAATTTACGGAACAATAAGCATTTTCATTCAGAATTACATTTAGTGCGTTTTTTAATTTATTCAGAGGCAAGTTCCTTCCAATATAAGATAAAGGCAGATTATTGAACATGGAGTACACTATATAGGAATAAATTTCAAGCTCTTACTCAATCTGACATTAGGAGTTACAATACTCTAGTAGCCCAGATAACAGTAGACCTCACTGAACATCCTTTGCAATGTAGTAACGAGAATATTCAGCCATCTACTAGAAATGCTATCTACTAGGAATAAAGTCATTGTAATAATATCAGGGCTTTTTTAAAATGTTTGCCAATGGCCCCACTAAGAAATCTGATCAGGCTGGTTGGAGACTTCCAATCAACCATACATTACATTACATTACCAGGGCTACCAGACATTGTTTTGCAGTAGTCGTCAATATACTATATCATAATGGAAAAAGTAGAACTTTGATATGAAAGTAATGAACTCACTCCGCTACAAATAAAATCTATTGGTGTGCTAATCTAAATGTTGCACTACTTCAATCCTGTAAAAATGAATACCGGTATAATAATTATTCTGAATTGATGGAATCCCAAGTCCCATTGCGCTTATGATAATTTTAAATGTTACTTTATTAACTCAGTAAGTTCAGAAAGTTATTGCTCAGTTGAATCAGAGCTACGATTAAAAAGATGATTTGGGAATTATCAAGTGGCACTTTTTGTTTTTCACGGGGATTTTCATTTTGTAACATGTAGAGACGCTTGTTGAACAACAATCTGTTAAATTTTTTATGGGAAAGATTTCATGAGGAAAATGAAGTTTTTCATTGACATTATCATCCGTAACTCGGAACACCATGATAAATCTTGGCATCTAAAGCTGCGTTTACACCAAAGTTATTAACAAAATGTTAATAACTTAATCCTCACAGATTATTATAGATTGAACGGCACATGAAAAACACATATGTTCATCATGTGTATGATAAGTTATGTTCAATCTAATAGAATCTATAGAATCTATTGGTATTACCGCAGCTTTACTCTGTGACTGTCTGAAGTTAATATTATATCAATTTGAATTTACAATTCGAGACCGCAGCTCGGAAAAAGAAGAGATGATTAGCTCATAATATCGGGGACCGAGCTTCGCTCATGAGTACAAAAGCATAAACAATTTATTACGAAAGAAGGAATTATAATGAAAAACCATTTTGGCCATGTGTTTTTTTAGAAGCGGTGATCAATAGGTCAGTGGTAGGCTATTTGGCTTTTATATATTCCATTTCATATTCATATTGATTATTCTTTCGGGTTGAAGGTTATATATATACGTATTAGATTTATATTGGAATAGTTATCTTGGAGTTTGGTAGAAATATATTACATTTGCATAGAACTCAATTCATTTATTTATTTAAGTTATCTTCTATCTAATTCTAATAGGTTACCAACCCATCCCTATCTTATATGATAAACCTCCAATCATAATCATATACCTGTATGATTAAAAAACAGCAGACATTCAATTTACTAGAACAAATAATGGAGTGCCTTCAAGTTCAGATGTAGGCAACTCGCCTAACTTCTTCCTACATTCGCTACCTTGTTTCTATGACACTGACCTTGCTTCTGTGAAACACCTTGTTCCAGTGGGAACTTGCTTCTGTGAGACTGCCATTTATAGCGCTACTACTTTAGATGGAGACCTTGTCTCTATGAAACTGCTTGTCTCTGTGGGAACTTGTTCCTGTGAGACTGCCATTTATAGAAATACTTGCTCCTGTGAAACTTGTCTCTGTGACACTAATATCGTTCAAAAACACTACTTGTCTCTGTGAGAACTTGTCTCTGTGAAACATCCCCTGTGTAGGCAACACACCACACTAACCTTGTTCCTGTGAGACTGACCTTGTCTCTGTGACACTCCACTTGTTCGAATGGGACTCCACCCCTCTTCTTGTTCCAGTGACACTACTTGTTCCAGTGAGACAGACCTTGTCTCTGTGAGACTGACCTTGTCTCTGTGAGACTCACCTTGTCTCTGTGAGACTCATCTTGTCTCTGTGGGAACTTGTTCCTGTGAGACTGCCATTTATAAAAATACTTGTTCCTATGAAACTTGTCTCTGTGACACTAATATCGTTCAAAAACACTACTTGTCTCTGTGAGAACTTGTCTCTGTGATACGGACCCTTTTTATCTTGTTTCAATATTTATTCAGAGGCGGTTGATTACATTGAATTATCATGGAAAATGAGAAATGGAAAAATGAATCTTTCAATTGGGTATAACTTTTGAATGGTGATTTATCTATGTTGTTGAGGCCATTTGAAGTTGTATTCATTCCCTCATTGACTGCCAGATGGCAGGAGAGTTTCTATAATTTTATAATAACTATTACTCATCAATTTATTGCTTAGGCATTGGCCGGTTTGAGAGTCAGTGTGAAATCAGCTCTCGTACTGCTAGCACTCCCTGTTGAGGCTTTAAGAATCAGGAAATTCGTCCTGAATCTGCCTAAATACTCGTGTCATTCAATATCATAGGAAATTCTGCCTAAACATTTATTCGTGAACATGAATTACATTTTTGTTTTACGTGAAAAGTTACTCACATTTTGTATTAATAAGTGAAAAGTGAATGCCAGAAGGCAATTTTAGTTTTTTGTTTCTACTCCTATTCAAATCTTAGTGTTAAATATCCAGTCAGTAACATTCATCTTAGAACCGGGAAACAGCAAGGAACCAACTTCAATAGTCACACTTTCGGTTTGCATAATTTCACGTATCTTTTCTTCTCATCTATCCTATCAAACTGTCCACCTTTCAACTCAAATAGAAGTAGGCAACCAATTTGATTTAGACATATTGGATTTGGGTTTTGGTGAGTACAATTTCTGATTTTCTATGTTCTATGTATGTAGTTTTCCTGAATGGCAGAGGCGAGCCGTCCGGTCATCTCTGGATTTGGCGATGACTGGACAGAAATTTATATGTAATGTGTATATTATTGAATTGAAAATATTAAAAATAAATACAAAAAAAGTAAATAAACCAAAAGAGAAACGTTTTTTGCGAGCGCGCCAAGCTTGAATAAAGTAGACTACTGCATTCGGTTCCATCCGTTCAATGTGATTCTCAAAAACATGCGATTCCAGTAATGCTATTTAGCATTGGTTACCACCACTCTTCTGCATCAACACTCTCCCTCTCACCGCAAACGATGGTGGAGTAAACGGTCAAAGACATCGCTATTTTCTGCGATTCCACTGTTCCGCGCCAGTGTTGCAAACCGTACGATAGTTATTATTTTGTTTGCATTTTGTTATTGATAATTATTATTATTTCTTCTATGTTTGGTTTTGAAGCATCTAAATTTAAAAATCTACTTTGTGAAAATAATCAAGAACTGAAAATTAAGTGAAGTGAACAACTACAAGACTTGACCTATTTCGGACTGTGTGTAACCTTATCTAAATTTGGGAGAGGAATAGCACAAGGTTACCTTATTTTTCTCTCCCTGTCATTTTTGATGATGTACTTGTTGTATGAATCAATAAAGAATAAAGAATTTCATTTCAATTTTTTCAATTAATTTGAGGGCCAGTTTCCGAGCTTGAGATTTAGCCAAGTTTTAGACTTTTCAACTCTAGGATTTTGAATAGTGAGCTTATCTTATACTAGATGTCATCTTGCTCGATAAATAATCGTCCAAAATGAAACATAATCTTCGAAGTTACGGGGGGGGGTGCAGCTTTCATTCAAACTTTCAACTGGATTGTTCCTGGAGATGACTGAGCCAAAAAGTCACGCCTCGCCCCTGCTGAATGGATATATTATTCAACTCAAAGATTTGATTCGTTTTATACAGTCCACTCCAGAGCATTTGAAACTTGTAGTTTGAAATATTTAAATTCAAAGAACCAGTATTCACGCACCAATGTAATAGTTTGAAGGGAATCTGAGAGGATACATTTCTCCACAACCACTCATCATTTTGGTTTTTCCAACTATATTATCTTACAAAAAAGTTAAGAATGATTTGAATGCTAATCGCAACATAATCGCAAATTTTCCAATACATGGTTATAGTTGCTTTATTATTGGGAATAATGGAGTTCCTGAATAGGAAATTAAATTTCAAATTTTGAAATTGTTGGGTAGAAAACTCTCTTCTTTGATCAGCACCAATGAACGTCTCCATGCCTTTCAGAGTCACACCATTCTTTCTTAATGGGAGAAGCTGTGATGACCCTTTTTTATAATTTTACTGTTCATCAAATGCTTCTATGGGCCAATACTTATTGATACAACAGTAAATTTCAATTTGAATTGCATACATATCAATTTTCTACAAGCTTAGTTGTCTCAAGTTCGGTCTTCTCCAATTCAAAATACATTCGCTTCAACCGTGAAAAGGTGGAAAATTCTGTCAATTCTGTAGTCAAGTGGAAGAGTAGACATTACTGTCCACTCTTCGCCAATCAAATAGAATAGTCATTCTATTCCAATTCATCCACTTTTTGAAAAGAACGTATGGAAGTTTCACACGAACACTTCAACAGGAGTGAGAAAAACACAATAAAAACTTCCATCACAAAAGAGCTACAAAATTCTAGACAGTGAATAATTTCTCTTCATTGAGGGTCCGAGCTAGAAAATACAGTGAATATTGAAGTCAGAAATTGGTCATATCATTAGTTGGAGGATAATGAGGTTAACCCTCACCAACCAAGGTTAATAACTCTGAAAAATTTGGCTATATATTTTTCAACATACTTTTAGACCGCCTTGAAAAGCTTAGAAGAATGAGCTGTAGTGAGACGTATCCATACACGGTCGTCCTTATTTCTAATGTCCCTTTATGGTATAAATTATTATATGCTCATGAGAAAAGCCAAAATTAAGTGCATAAGCAATTTCCGTGTAACATAAAATCGAGATTCTGAGATATTTTAAAAGCTTCAATCACAAACGCTCGATGTTTACTTGACCACGACATACTGGACTGGTTACTGAGATGGCATGAATAGACCTTTCGATGTACATACAACATTCTTGCCTTTCCAATGACAGTGGTGCCAACATAACAATTACTACAAAATCGTCAGATTATGCCGCTAATATATACTGCCGTGTAATATGCAGTCTATCATGTACATATTAAGCTTATAGGTGTGAATATATCACTTTTCACTTATTACTAGTAATAGTTGTCACTATGGGGGTTGGGGAATTTGATGTTTCAAATTAATTTTAGGTAGTGAACATTGATGTTTCCGATAAAGTTATTATTTTATATTGATAGTAGATATTTTATTCTGTACATATAAAAACTCACGGTTTGCAGCGAGAAATGCATGTGCTGCATGAATCTGTCTTGCTGTTGTTTTCAGTTAGAAACAAGAACGTTTGTGCAGTTTCCGGTTGGTGGAGCTGAGAATGAAGAGCAAGTCGAGAGGGCGAGGGAAATCCCTTATTTTCAAAGGTGACCGACTATAAGCGGAAAGCGAAAGCCGGCGACGCGAGAAAATGTTCACAGCAGCAGAGCAAAGCAGCAATGTCATAAACCGACGCCTTTTCAACATCAAAAGCTACGCTGTAATGCTGCCTGCAGCCTTCAAATGACTTTCTTCGCAGAAGCATAGCACCAAGTAAAATGCGACGCCATAACAATGCAATTTTTACTTGGCACCTGTCACCCCTCCCTATAACACATGGCTGCTCACCTCATTTAGACACTTTTGATTCGTCACCACTTTCAACAACTAATTCACATGGATTATTTGACTCTTCAATGATTCTAGCTGTAAAAATAATATGTGTTCTGTGTTCTCAAATAGAGGAATGTTCAGGATTATCCAGTATTATCTATTAAAATGAAAATTAATGCGTTTCTCAAGTTAATATAGTATTTTATAATTTCTCCACAACTGCTCATGAAACACTACTTCACATACTGAAAACTCATCGTAAAATAGCTTATTTCTGGGTACATAACCGATAATCATTTTCACGCTCGCTGTGCATACGCATTACGTTTACTTTACGCTCCCAGTCTTTACTTCCTGTCTCATAAAACCTATCAACTGACCTGATCTAATCCCCTAACATGAGTTTTATTTCTGTAGAAATTGAAGGAGCTTTACAAACTTCCCAAGAAAAATTGATTATGTTGAGTTTCCATCACGAAAGCGCGGAGCCCACTTTCTACCCCACAGGCGTGCAGGGGGCGAAAGCACGAGTCAATAAATTTTGAATAAATGATAATAATTTCATTTTTTGAATGTACTGTGCAAAAGAATTGAGATAGAAATTGTGATAAATGAGATGAGCAATTGGAAGACGAGATAAATCAATCAATAACAAAGTTAAATACAAAATACATTGTAATAATAGTAACAAGTGGAATGTGAATCTATATTACCTCTATTGGATAAAATTGAAGTTATGTTGGGTCCTTGACCTTGGTACATGAAAGGTCCTAAGTCTTCTGACATTGAACGTGAGTACCTGGAAACCAATCCTAGAGCGGAGAGCGGGTGAATTAATGTAAGTTTTCAAAAGTGAGACCACAAACTTCATTGAAACCTGTCACGTCCAGCCCTCAAAGAGTCCGTATTGAAAAGGGATCTCAAACGTCCAGAAGGAAAACCCAGGGGACAAACTCTTCTAAATAATTGCATATGAAATAGGAAGCAAAGAAGCTTATTCTGTACTTGTTTGACTCTTAACGTATCCTGATGAGGACTCCAGACAATTTTTTAGAAATAGAAATAGAAATTTCTTTATTGACATAAGACATTTAACAAAATGTATGGTCAATCGTCACATATATATATATATATATATATATATATATATCCATACATACATACACATATACATATAAAGATATATACATATACACATACATATAATATTAAACAAAAAATTTAAAGCACAGAAACAATACGATTCTACAGTACAAAGTAATTTACAAACCAATTTTCACAATTCATACATACGAGAATCAATTTCATAAAAATCAGCCACTGTATAAATGCATTCTTGCTGCAGGATAAATTTAACAGTTTTTTTGAAACTCATACAGGAAAGGCTTCTAATAGATAGTGGCAAGAAATTGTACAATTTTACTCCAATAAACAGCCAGCTTTTTTGTGATCGTGAATACCTGAGGTATTCAGTTCTTATGTTATTTCTGTGCCTCGTATTATGATTATGGACTTCAGTGCCAGTAGCCAAATCCCCTTTATACGTATGTATATAGAGAAGCAGGCTCATAACATAGACGGACGGCAGAGTCAACAGCTTAAGTTTTTTGAAAAGAGGCCTACAATGAGATCTTTGGTTTTCATTCATTATTATTCTTACTGCCCTTTTCTGAAGCCTAAAAATCTCAATGGACCTACTGCAATTTCCCCATACAATGATTCCATAAGACAACAATGAGAATATCTGAGCATAATAAACATTTAACAAAACGTCAACATCAACAACTCCACGCAATCTTCTTAACATATAAAGGCCTTTAGATAATTTCTTACTTAGGGACTCCACGTGCGAGAACCAATTCAGTCTGTTATCAATATATATATACCTAGGAACTTTAGTGATTCAATACTGCTTGGTAACCTATTATTATAACTAAAACTAATATCACAGGTTTTATCTATATTGAGTGTAAGATGATTTGCTGAGCACCAATCAGTCACAATATTTGTACCATTTACAAGTAGGTGATCTAACTCTAATATGGTATTAGCTTTTGTTTTTAAACCCAGGTCATCTGCAAACAAGAAACCCTCTCTGGTAGCACAATCAACATTTGAAGGTAAGTCATTTATATAAACTATGAATAATAGTGGTCCTAGTATGGATCCCTGAGGAACACCATACAGTACATCATTGCCACTGGACAGAAATCCAGATTGAAACACAAACTGACTCCTCCCCTCTAAGTAAGATTTATTCACTCTAACAGACTGAATTTCCAAACCATAATATTCCAATTTTCTTAATAACAGATCATAGTGGACTGTATCGAACGCACGACTCATATCAAATGATCTGAAAGTAACAAGAAACCTACTCTCAAGATCCATTACAACTTGATTTGTTAATTTCTGCATAGCCTTACTTGTGCTACACTGTTTTCTGAAGCCAAATTGCTTATCTGACAATAATTTATTTTTTTCGAAATACTCAGAGAGTTGCTCCTGCATTATCATCTCAAATAATTTAGAAAATATAGGCACTATTGATATTGGTCTAAAGTTTGATGGATCATCTTTTTAGCCTCTTTTATGAATAGGTATTACTTTTATTTTCTTCAACTCAGGAGGAAAATCAGAACAGGTAACAACATATTGATTGAATAGGTAGGCTAATACTTCGCATATATACTTCGCAGAGATTTTCAATAAAAGAGAATTTAAGCCATAAATATCTAGACATTTACTATTACTTAGATTATGAATCATTGCATAGACCTTCTCCACAGTGACAGACTTGAAAGAAAAATTACTTTTTGGCTTCTCAACCCTCTCCAAATAATCAGAAGAGAGCAGGTTGCTCTTTGGAATCCTACTGCTAAGGTTTGCTATGTGTCCTGTGAAAAAATTATTGAACTTTTCTGCAGTTATTGAGCACCTTACATTGGTAGATTTTGTGTTAACATTAGACAGTGATCTAACTATGTTCCAAGTAGTTTTACTCACATTCTGAGAACTGAGAATCATGTGACTGAAGTACTTTTTTCTTGCATCCCTAACTGACTTCTTATATTTATTTTTAGAGGAGTTGTACAGATTTTTTAAATGTTGAGATCTGTAAACTTGATAGAGATAATACAACTCATCACATTCATCTTTAAGAGTTTTTAGTTCACCTGTGTACCATTTAGTGTCAGGTCTTGCATTTCTTCTCTTGGGAAGAATTAAAGGAAAAGCAGTGTTAACAGCTTTTAAGTATGTGTCCAGAAAATTTTTGAATTTTTTATCCCTATCTGATTTATAAACATCAAACCACACAACAGATCCAATAAGCTCCAAGAAATGAGATACATTACAATAATTTATTAGCCTAATTCTATCAAATCTGTGATCCATAGAAAGAGGAGCAGGCTTAACTGTTATGTCAGCTTCAAAAAGTAAGGCATTATGGTCTGAAAGAGCTGTATGAATGACATCTACATTGTATCTACTACCGTGTATATTTGTTAATACATTATCTATACAAGATCCTGGATTTACTATCCCTGGTCTTGTGATACTATTTATGGTAGGACTTAAACCAAAACTATCGAGCATACTGCATAGTTGTGTTTTTTCTTTATACTCACGATCAAAATTTACATTAAAATCACCACCAATAATTATCGAAAAACCTCGTTTAAAAATCAACAAAAGAATCTCATACAAACAATTTAGGAAGGCAGTGAAAACAGCATAATCATTGTTATAAGGCCGGTAAATTGAAACAGCTATTACTTTTTTTTCTGGGATCTCAATGGCACAAGCTTCACATACCATTTCAGTGGATAATTTGTTTACATCTGTAAGATCGTTGATGACAATATTTTCTTTTACAAATAAAGCAGCTCCTCCCCTGCTCTTATCAGATCGACAAAAATAAGATACAAGACTAAATCCCGGAATTGATATACAATTCATCTCAGTATCTCTGAGCCAATGCTCAGCTACTGCAATAATTTTCACACTATATTGAGTCGTTAAAAGAGCAAGATCATCAATCTTGTTTGTCAGGCCCTGTAAATTCCAGAACAGAAATATATCTGTTTGAGGTTTTGGTTTTCTAGTTTGACTAAGAATTACAGGTATTGGTAGGCCAATTTGTTGTGCGTCCAGGCTGAAGTTGTTGACCATACTATGACCATAATCAACCTCATTGTCATGAGCTAAAAGTTTAAATTCAATTCTCCATTTGAATGTCCGGAAGACAAAGCGTCCAGACAGGTAGGAACCACACCTATAGTATCCTCAGAGCCTGCAATGTTTATTATTTCAACTCTATGCAAATCATTAATTGATGATCTCCTATTCAAAGTGGGAAGAGAGAAACAAGTTTGTTTCGCATTGAGAGAGTCACCAATTATGGTACAGATCCTTTTGACAATTCTCATTTTCCCTCTTTTATTAGTGTGAAGACCGTGCCTAGTATGTTCAACAGCAGAAAGATCCCATGTCTCTAGCAACATAGCATTCTTAGAGATAGTTTCCCTCAGATGGTCATTGAGTGATTCTATCAAGATATTCACAGATGAGGTGGGCGGCATGTCGTATCTGTACGGTACAGTCCCCATGATTAAATTAGTATGTCTTATTTGAGACAGAAAATTCTCAATTCTCAAGTCTGAGAATTACAATATCTTTTTCGTTTGCTGAAGAATCAAAGTCATTTGTTCCCCCCATTTTAATTAAGAAGTCGTCCTTATTCAACTGCATCACCTCACTACAATTATGTACTGAATTCAAGATTTGGCACAAACCAGCACCAGGATACACAAAACTTGAGACTTTATACGGATGTGAATTCATATCTTGCAATAAGTTAGCCAGCTCACGTCCTTGACTATCGGAGAAGATCATTATTTTTCTCTCTACCTTTTTTGTACAAGTGATTTTAGGTATTGAACCAAGTATCTCCCTATTGCCATCCCCTAGAACTAATTCTTCAGTAATCTCGATATTTTTGCTTACTTTAGATAGATATTTGGCAAGATTTTTTCGTTCCATCTCTAATGAATTAATCAAGATTCTACTCTTAGCGATATCAGTCTCTAGACTAGCAATTTCCTTATCCAATGCATCTTTAGTAGTACTAAGTGCATGAAAACTCTGCAAATGTTCTGTTTGTGTTCCAATCTCAAATGAATTTTTCTCCTTCATCTCCATAATCAGTTTATCATTCATAATTGAACGGTCAATAGCTGCATTCCACTGCTCTCTCAGACGAACATTTTCCTCTTTTAAAGATTGATTTTCAATTATCAATGTCTCTGTCAATAGATCCGTACTCAAGGACACTTCTGACTAGCGACTGATACAGAGTTACAACACTCTCAACATTATTGAAACCATTAGAGTTTCTCAGAACAAAGTCCAATAGCCTATTTGCTCTACCAATGATGTGAACAGAGATGTGCTGAAAAGGACAATATATACAATACAATACCAAGATCCTTACACACTGTGACCCTCTCCAAGCAGACACCATTGATTGAGTGGGGATAACGATTTGGATTAACCTTTCTGGAGAAAGTCATACATTTACATTTGTTTACATTAATATCGAGCTTATCCACATGGCACCACAATGCAACTCTGTCAACATCAGCCTGCAAGGAATAGCAATCATCCAATCCTCTCACCTCTTTGTAGATCTTCATATCGTCAGTGAATATCAAGCACTTGGAGTTGGGCATCTGAAGTAGTAACTCATTTATTAATAGCAAGAACAAAAGGGGGCCCAGATTGCTACCCTGAGGGACACCAGATGTACTGAAATAAGTATGAGAGCCCATTTCTTGAACAGTTACGGATTTTTTTCTTTGAAACAGGTAACTTCTGAATAAATCAACCAAAGCACTACTAAATCCCAGTTGTGACAGCCTCTTCAACAATACACAATAATTATTAACACGGTCAAAGGCTTTACTAAAATCAGTATAGATTACATTCATTTCTCCACCGGCATCAATTACATTGGAGGCAGATACTGTAAATTCCAATAAATTTCTTACGACTGATCTTTCAGGAAGAAAATCATGCTGATTTTCAGACAGTATAGGACGTGAATACCACATAATCTCATCATAAAGAGCCCTCTCATAAACCTTAGCAAAGACAGACAATATACTGATTGGTCTATGGTTCATGATGTCATCTCTCCTGCCAGACTTGAAGATTGGGATTATCTTTGAGACCTTCTTCCATCCACTTGGAAAGACTCCATTTCTCAGTGACAGATCAAATGAATATTCCAGAGGTCCTAGCTCACCACAACTCTTGAAAATAAAGGAGGGAATACATTCAGGAAACCAACGAAATTCTTGTCATGCAGAGTCATTTTCTCACAAAATCCATCGGACTTGCGCTTCTCATTAACAAACTTCCAAAAATTCTTAGAATTGGAACTGAGGTCAGACTCAACTTTAAGCAGATAATTCTGATTAGCAACTGTAATCAAAGACTTCAGTTCTCTTCTCAGCCTCACAAATTCATCTTTGCAACCAACTGAAGATCGCTGTTCACATGCACATTTGTTCTTCCTCTCAACCATGTCAATTATTTGGCAAGTAAAACAAGGTGGATACTTGGACCTCTCACTTGAGATGCTTTTCAGAAGGATCGTGGCATTAAAACACTTATAAATGACACTGTAGAACCAGTCAAAGGCCGCATCATCATCTTTAATATTCTGTACAAATCACTCCAGTCATAATCTCTGAACAAATTGTACAGTGCGAGATAATCCGCTCTACGTAAATCATAGACAGGAGGAGCGTTGGGGATCGCTGTTTTACAGAAATTCCAGTCATCAAACTTATATTCAGGGCTGGATGATGCTCAATATCCTCTGGTACTAGTGCATTAGAGTCATGCTAAACTTTTGTAATGGGTAAACCACAGAGAACCAATTCTAGAATGCATAGGTTAGAGTTTTCTATTCTATTGATTGACTTCAAGTCAAAGAAATTTATAAAATGTCCTAACCTCTTAGCTGCTACCGAGCTTAGACTGCTACTGAGGCTGGGTTGAAATGATCTTATTTGATGAAATGCCGAATTACATTTATTCCAATCAAGAACTATCTGATGTTCATTTTATTCATGGCTTAGCTGACGGGAGTTCACGTGATGTAGGCTATGTCGCCTCTACGCAGAAAGGTTTCTCAATCGATGAATTCCGAGTACGAAAGTGTTTGTGAATGTTCACAGGAATTTGATGGGAGGAGGAACATTAAAATCCACTCAGAAGACCGGACAGGCACATTTTGCAAATACATGGGATAATCAAGAAAGAGTTTTGACCGCCGTGGAAGAAGATCCAAGTTCAGTGTTAGAAAAATATCACGTGAAAATGGTATTTCAAAAAGTTCAGTGAGACTTATTCTACGTGATCAGCAGTTGTTCTCTCATATTAAAGGCTTCAATTTCTAGTAATTACTGTATTTTAGTTATTAGAAGTTTTATGTAAAAGGCCTATGTATTTTGTTGTATTACAAAACGGGGTTTCCAACATAGATTGCTAAATGTTCGTTCTCAATGCAACAAAATTCTATCCTAACTTGTATCATAATTTCTTTATTTAAGTTTATAAGTTTTGAAACTTATACCAGATATTCATGGTCGGTATTGGGGCTCAAAAGCCTATTATATTGAAAGTTTGAATACACATTTTTTGTATTAGATGAATGCCTTGAGCTGAAGAAACTGAAGTTTCCAACTTGCATCACCTTTCACTGATTAGGTACACAATGATAAATTTAATACACCAGTCACTTAATTTACTTCTACCTCTAATTTTATTCTACATAATTTATTTATTTAGCTATCAAAAATTCAAACTAACTTAACTGAATATACTTAATAACAAAAGTCTGCAGTTTACGATCTTCATTTGTTAACCTCCAAACATCAAAAACACAATAAGCAGACAACCGTAGCAGTTTTGTGATAAACAAGCGCCATGTTGTGACGTCACTGGAGGTTTGGAAGAACTGTTCACAGTGATTACCTCCCCGTTGCCAATACATTAGTTGGATAGAAGCATACCGCGCGAAAAGTGGTATGAGCAGCAGTGTTACTCATGTGTTCCTTATCAGAGCCATAGCTAACAGGGGTCTGGCAAACGACTCTGCAATGAATAACTATTTATGGGCGAGTTGTTAACTAATGGCTCTGTTAGCTATGTGTGACTTTATGGACCGACTCTGCAACCGGGCAAAAGTATCAAAAGCTTTTGATGAATCTGTATGCACAGTGTCAATACGAGTACCTGCATCAAGACAAGCTGATACTTCACTCCAGAAATGCAAGAAATTAGTCACTGTTGACCTGCCTGGAAAAATTTCATGCTGGCTATCAGCAATCCACCGTTCCATATGATTGAATATATTTTTATAAATACCTTTTCGAAAATCTTTGCGAAACAATTAATAATAGTAATTGGACAGTAGTTTTCAACAGATTGTCTGCTCTTAGCTTCAATGATGAACATTACTTTTGCTTGCTTCCACAAATCAGGAAGCGTGAATGTTTTCAGTGCTAGATTCAAAATTAACTCAAGCGGTTTTATAAACAAATCAGAGCATCCTTGATGACATACGGTGGAACCATGTCTGGACCAACAGATCCATTACCTTTCAAGCTCCTTATAGAATTAACTGTATCAGTAATTGAGATGCAATCCAAGTGGAAAGGGGAGTGACCAACTCCGGCATGATTGTCGCTTCTTTGAAAACAGAAGAGAAATAATCTGCAAACGCCTCTGGAATCTCAGTACCTGTGACAAAAGTATTATTCCATCTCATGAAATTCTCTGACCGCTCACCCTTCCGATTATTATTTATATATGACCAGAAATACCTCATGTCATCACCAGTACTCGACTGAACAGAATTCATATAAGCCTGATAAGCATAAGAAATTTTAAATTTCAAAGCAGATCTCAATCTCCTAAATTCCTATTAAGCAGAGACTCTTTTCTTTCGAGCACATTTCCCCTCCCGTTTGATGTCTTGAATTATATTCCTAGTATACCTAGTATACCACCGACGGTACCTGCCAATCCGATCACCAATCCAACGGCTCTTTTAGGAACGCACAGGTCAAAACACAAGTAAATGTTGATGATTCATGTTGTAGGATGATGGTTATCCTCGGTAACCAAACAGTCATCACATCTAGAAACATTTAACATGGAACGAGCTCAGAACCAAGTACAAAGTCTGATTATTACGATGATTTACAATTCCATCATAAGACTCTAAGCCTATCACCTCCATGAAAAGTCCCAATGCAGCTGCAAGACGAGACCCACTACTGAAGTCAAAGTAAGAGCCACCTATTTCGGAAATATTCCAGTCACCAATCACTATTCCTTTGTAATTTGAAATTTAATTGAAAGATTCGACCAATTCCAAATATCGAAGATAAGTCTCATGGGAAGTTGATGGCTTAAAATAAACAGCGTTGATGTAGTACGGATCTTTATTATCTAAGAAAATCTTAACCCAGATAGATTCGAAAACCGGTGATGAAAACTCTGATAATAATACGGCCTTAAGAGAACTTATTCACTTTCAATATTTATGGCAGGAGTCCACCATATCTGGAGTTATGTTGAATCTCATCGCCCGTCCCACCACAGTCACCGTCTGAAGCACATTCTCTTCAGTTTTCGTAGGAATACCTTGAATTTGAGTACCTGTTTCTTCTGGAATACTGCTCATGCTCGTCCAAACGCTCCTCAGTGATCAGTAGCTTCTGACGAATCACGTCCAGTTCTTATTCAGAGAGTTAATAAGGTCTTGCTGATTGTCTATTATTTCATTTAGTTTCTCCCTGTTTTTCTCGACTGGTGCCGACAATAGTTTTAGTTTCCTGAATGCTCCGGACAATTGCTCTTGAACACTATTTAGGCTATCCAACTTTCTAAGGATTCAAATGAAGCGGAATTCCACTCCAGCCGAATCATACTCGAGTCCCTATTATCTGGTGTAGAATCAGTTTTTTGAACACTCAACGAACGCTGCTTCCTCATACACACAGGGCATGACCACGTCGAACCTTTATAAATGATAAATCCTTCTCTGGATTCAATGTTGAGGCAAGAAATATGAAAATAAGATGTACACTCCCTACAGCAAAGTTTATCTGTATTGCGACCAACAGATTGCTTACATCTGTCACAAGAACCCATCTCAAATGCATGATTTCGTAATAAGTTCAATCACATTAAATAATTTCAAATCTCAGTAGTCCATAGGGTGAAACTAAGCGATATTATTATTATCTAGACCAAAATCTAGCTGCGTACTGATAATTAATACCAATTATCCTTATTATAATTGTGATTAATAATCTATTATTGTAAATTACAATTATATAAAACATAACCTCATAGTTTGGAAACTATCATCAATCAAAGTTTGGAGTTTTGGGCTCAACTTGTCCTCTCCCGATCATATTATAAATAGTAGTTATAATTTTTAACTCTTTCAATAAATCAATGAATAGACAAAAATCTTAATGTCGAGTTGTGGATGAATCTCTCAGTATAAATGGTGTTTAAGAGAAAATATACTTTTTTACTCATTTCTATATTACTCTGAAATTCACAAGAATAAAAAAAGAGCAACACTTTCAAGTCTGTAGGCTAGCTACAACATTTGAAATCTAAAACTTCTGACTCTCACACGTGATCATGATCAATGTTTTGAAGTTTGGTCGCTTCATTAGGCAAGGACTTATGTATGACAGGTATATCCGGACAATTGCTCTTGAACACTATTTATCAAACTTTTTAAGGATTGAAATGAAGCGGATATTTTCATGCATAATTTGTTCAACAATGGTAAAACATGAAAGAACAGTATTCAATACTGAATCCTGAAAGTTGTTTAAAGAAACACTTACCAGTTACCATCATTTATATGATTTCCACATTCTACAATGTATAATCATGTAGTATCCAACTCATTCATAAGTTCCGTAACAGTTGAACAACTCAGAAATTATAATGAACGAGCAGAGCAAGCGTTATTCCAATTGAACGATCGCGATCGAAAGGATCAACATAAAATATGAGTTGTGTTTGTGTGGTACGTTTGTGAACGTAATGTTATGAGAATGTAATTCTTTTTGTTGTTGGCTTTTTTCAAGGGTGAAACCATTGTGTGTAAACAAATAAAGGAGTAAATTTGGCGAGAGAGGTTTTCTGTTTGTACGGCTAATAGATGAAAGGGAGAGTAATCCCTTGTCAAAACATGCCGCTCTATTAGCCCCGCCCTGCTTTGCCTGCAAGGGTGATAGTGATGCTCGCTTAGCTCTACTAGCTGAAATAACATAGCCTCACCTAAGCCTTATCTTCCACCTCGGGGCAAATAACCGTATTCTGAAAGGTACGCATTGAAAAGAAAAAAAAACGTTTTTCAGCACAACTGCACAGCGAAATTCGTTCAGACCTCAAACTTCAGACTTCGTGTGAGATCTAAAGCCCGAGATTATTGATGCAGAAGAAATCCGCATGCATTCATCGTCCAATATATTTTGCTAGCTAATAATCACAAACAGATGGGACAAAATAGAAAAGGAATTTTGAGGTCAGATTGAGCTTTTGGTTGGTAAAAAAAAACAAGTTAGCGTTCGTAAAAAATAAAATATATTTCTGGTATGCTCAGAACGAATCTCTCAAAAATATATATTTTTTTCAGAACATAACACATTGAATGACTGGAAGAGAATACAAACATATAGATTAACGAGATAAACCTTTCTTTTATCTGTGCTATAAGCCAACAGAGTGGCGCAGTAATAATAAATAACAGTAAATCTCTTCATTCAATGATTATCATTATATAAATAGTCAGATTAAGCAGTATTCAAATATTTATATCATTCTCGTTTCTCTTCTATTCAAAACCAAAAAATATTCGGATAAATGGGACTTATGGCAGAGTTTCTGGTGTTCGGAACGGGATGAATGATTTTATGATGGCCATTGCCATAGACGACGATCAGTTAGTTAATGAAGTCAACGATAGTTGATTAACTCATTAGAGAATTTATTTGTGTAAATTTGAATTTTGATCAGGAAAAACGAATGTACAAAACTTGTCACGTCATGAATTATTCAAAGTTTATGCTAATTTCAGACACGACAGACCCAAAAGCCCAACCAGCCAAGATTTGAAAGCTTCGCAAATAATATGGTAATTATGTGTCCAAGCCACCAAAGTATGTATGGCTGTATGGCTATATTGTACTTTGCTTAATGACATTCATACTGTCCCCAGATTCGAGCCACTAAATTTGCCTTTAGAGCCACTGCACGTCACTGCCATCAACATATATTAAACCAATACGCTCTTTAATAATAGCCAGTTGAGTTGGCAGGTGTACCACATTCTTGTTACCACCTTAACTGCTCTCGTGGAGGAGCAATTCGTGGAGGAATCTCAATCTTTATTCATTTGTTTTGAATCTAATCAGTGAATTAACGAAAGGCTACGTTTCTCATTATTCTCACAGCGTAACTACGTATTACAGTCAGTTAGTAAATTATATCAACCAACAAGTGGCGTAGGTTACATGTTTTAACCAAGCTTGTAACTACAAACGTATAGATTAACGAGATAAACCTTTCTTTTATCTGTGCTATAAGCCAACAGAGTGGCGCAGTAAGGTAGCAAGGTGCGTCAGAGTGATAGAAAGGTTCTAAAATGTGTGAATAGCACCCCTTCTTTTAAAGAATTCATCTATATTGAAACCCTCCACTTATGAATTTGATTTGTTGAGAAAGAGACTGAAAAGATATACAGTTTCTATCAAATAATTTTTTGTTCAATCACATTACACTCATCGATAATGGTCCATCTATTACAAAGTTTCAGTTGAAGCTGAAAATAAAAAAGACTGTGGGGAAGTTTTATTTTGATACTGTCTGAGTAGATCGACATCGACATCTGTTCAAGGAGAAGGAGCTCGTCCTTAAAAAAAGATATCCGACGTAATAGTGGCGATATAAATGAAAGAATAATTAATTTGGCGAAGGCATGTCGTAGGGGGTAGGGGTTGAAAAGTTTAGGGGTTGAGGGCTGCGACTGAGGGCTGAAGACTGTAGGGTGGCATTTAGGAACTAAGTGAGAGCACAGCTGACGTACAGTGTTGCAACGGGTGTGCAAGTGCCTCTAAATAATATCATTTACTTTCTCGGTTCCACGACTTCACTGCGTCGCCAACACTTTCATCTTTCATCTGTCGACGCCTTCACACCACACCTCAATTACAACACTCTTCCATAACATGTTCCACCACCGTATCAAGAAGTATATGTAGGCAAAATCAAATAGAATCACGGTTATAGTGATAAGACTTTAAAAGTTCAGCTCATAGTTGTGGTGATATCAATAAATTTATAGAATCTTTTAACGTTGTAATGACTTATTCATAACCTGACGTTCCACATTCACCTCAGCGATTATTAGGGTCTTTTCCACTACAATACAGTACACTATGTAGAGGATCCCAGGATGGCGCAGGAAAACGAACTATTTTGAATGTTACAGTTTATAGGCTCTGTAGAGTTGATAGATGTTTGATATTCTGCTCAATTAATATGAACACATTGCCATTTGGTAATCATGAGCCATTGGACTGGTTTTGAACGTGCAATGAATGTGAGAGCTTTCTTATGTGATCAACTGCCGTACAAAGGATATTTATATGGCTTTACCACATTTAACATCATAAACATATCTTCGACAAGGTGCACAGTACATGTCTTAGGCTGGCCGCAAACGCTTGAAAGAGCATGCACATACACAGTCGAATTACATGGTTTTGTCACAGTAAAACCCTTCGAGCAAAACTTTTCGTTGTTAGGTTTTTGTATCTCAAATTTATGTTGTTTACTTTTTATTCGCTGTTTTATTTCAGGTTGAATAATGTTTCTATCATTATAATTTGGGCTTTTCTCATGGTTTATTCATTGTTATTGGTTGTTTATTCTATTTTGAGAGCCTCTCGCTGCTGACAGTGTATGTGGATGCACGTTATAAGGCTGGCTACTAACAGTTGAGTAGCCAGCCTTACAATTCAAGAAATGGACTGATGAGAAACATAAAAAATGAAATAAATTTCCATCCTTCAAGATTTGCAACACTGTCATTCCAGAGTTTCCATAACTTGCACGACAGACTGCAAACGCGGCATGAGAGCATATATTTCTTATGTCATCTTGAAAAGTAGAGTTAATTTTGGGATTCCAATTGCAGAATAATGAATAGCATGATGAATACATGTTATTTTAATTATAATTCACTAGTAATATGAAATGTATTAGTGAGAAAGGCATCATATCAAAATTTCCGTTTCTCACTTATGAAGGGTTGTGAACGCCAATTGTAAGCACATCTATCCAATGTCATCTCTGAAAGTAAAGAGATACTTTAGGACATGTTCACTGTAGTAGCATAAATAACATAATGAATACATGTCGTTTTATCAGTATTCTACTAGTTTTATGAAAATTTTCGTGGAAAGAATAAAGTTTCATAATTTAATGTTTCCCTGCGCCATCCTGTATATTGACCGGAATGCATTAACATTTCATTGTTTATTCAGAATAGCTAGCCTACTTCAGTTTCAATAATGATATTTCCAAATGAATAGTGATTGTAGAAGAGGAAAGAGTTGATGAATAATACCTTGAAAGGATGGCGGCTTGGCGTGATCGGGTCCCAGGATGGCATTGACGCTGAATTTTAACACAGGGCTCGTCTTGGTGCCCTGCAAAGAGTCTTTTTTCTCTCCTAGGCCTACATGCTCCTCCTCATGAGATGAAACATCACTACTGTAACGATTCCTAGCATCTAAATACCTGGGCGCCGAGTAATGCCTGAATAGAGGCATTTCGTTCTGTGAGTAGGCGAAAGGTGGTGTCAGTTGAAGGCCAATACTTTCCGTTCTCCTTACTGCATCTGCTTCTGAAAAACAATTATTCACACAAATGAATCAATATTCCTCTTCAACCAACATGATAGTATCACACAGCACAACTCGAATAATCAATTAAAATGTATAAATAATGAAAAATTAATGCAGTACAAAACATAGAAAAACAATACACTTTTCCTAAAAGATATATTTTCAGCTCTACAACCCAGTGTAGACTTCGGCTTTCTTCACAACATTCCTCCAAACCTCTCTGTCTTCAATCAATCTTCTACATCTTCTATATCCTTTCTCAATCATCTCTGATTCTATCTTTTCATCATATTCTCGATCTGCCTCTTTTCATTCTCGAGTAAAGCATTGAGCGCTATTTTTGGCATTCTGCTTTCATTCATTCTGTAAACGAACGATCTCAGCCTCTTTGCCTTCACAAAGTGTACTATAGTACAGCCTCTTATTATTGATTTAAGTTCAGCATTATTTTTCCTTTCCACTACTCTTCCTAAACTCTTCTCTACTTTTTCAATGGATTAGAACAGGAGATACAAGACATAAATAGATTGAAAACACTTAAAAACTTACATTATAAACGGAAATTTTCGGGAACTGAGTGCCCTTTCTCAATCGAGCAAAGAGTGGTACAATTTAAAATCCAACGGTTACGACCACAGAGCACGGAGAGTCAATTGTAGGAGTAGAGACCACAGATTACTCGGTGCAGACGGATGGAGAGGAAAAGAGTACAGATTCAGGGGACATCATGGGGTTATTTAGGGGGCGGTTACAAACGGGGGATTTAAGATTTGAGTGGGTTATGAATATCAAAAATTATGAAATAGACACATATTCATGTCTTGTGTCTCCTGTTCTAATATTTATAATTGATATAAATATATAATATATCAATTATATGATTAATTTCATGGATAAGCTGAATGTGATTTCAGGAAGGTCTGAGCACTGAGATGGCACTTCAGAGGTTCATGATGCTGGTTCATAATAGTTTGAATTCTAATGATAAAAACCGAGTCACAGGTGTTTTCCTTGATATGAGAAAGGCATTTGACACGTTTAATCATGATATTCCCCTCAGTAAGATGGAAAGGGTTGGAATAAGAGGACTGGTACATAAGTGGTTTGCATCGTATCTGGAAGAAAGGCACTAATATGTTTTCCTCAATGGTCAAAAAATTTCAGTGAGGAAAATTAATAATGGAGTACCACAAGGTTCGGTCCTTGGGCCAATATTGTTTCTTATCTTCATTAGTGATCTGTACTCCTCATCATTCAAAAGAGAGTTTACAGCATTTGCGGATGATACGGCCCTAACCTAAGGTGAAAAGACAACCCAATTGCTGATGGAGAGTGTTACTCACGATGTTGAAATGCTGTCATTGTGGTTCACGTGTAATAGGCTGAGTCTGAATATTGAAAAGTCTGTAATTGTTAATTTTTCACTGTATCAAGGTTTTCATATGCTCACTCCCATTGAATATCATTCAATTGATTGTCAGGGGCGGCTAAATGATTGTCCTTGTAGCAGTTTTCCACGAATGGATGTTGTTAGATATTTAGGTTTGATGGTCCATGAAAAGCTCAATTTTAAGCAGCACATCCTATCTCTTAAAAACTATTCATACATGTTTCATGAGCAAATTCTATTTTTGAGGTCTCTGTGTCCATTGAATGTCATACGGCAGATTCATTTTGAATCTGTGCACTCCAGACTAAACTATGCTATCACTTGTTGGGGTAGTACTTATCATACTCATGTGAAGCCGCTATCTGGATTACAGAAGTCTTTTGTAAGAATAACGATGAAAAAAACAAAATTGCATGAATCCTTCCTCTCTTTTTGAATTTAAATATTCTGCCACTTGGATATATGTACATTTTTAGAGTTTTGCAGATGTTCTTTAATAGGAGTGGCAATGCTGGCGCAGTTGTGGATATTCAATCATCATCATGACATGGTAATAGAGTTCAATTGCCAAGACCAAGATCCACCATGTTCCAAAAATCTTTCTTGTTTTTAGGTCCAAAATTCTTCAATAATTTGCCTGACAATGTAAGATCTTGCCAATCAAACCCCTTGTACAGTAGATTGATCAGAGAGTGGCTATTCGGTCTTCTTCCGTAGGCGGTCGAAGCTATGTTTTTTGTTGTTCAGTGAGAGATCACATTTCTCAAATTCTTAAAGTTATTTCAATTACTATTTTTTCTGTTGTTAGCTTTCTTATTATTTTTTATTTGTTGTTTGACTTTTAGTTTTGTTTCTCAATGCCTTGTATTTCATTTCCTAGTGGAATTACTGGATACATTATGTAAGGAATTTGACAAACAAATCGATTTTTTTTACTGTAAGAGAGTTTCTGGGGTCTGCAGCAACTCCTCCATGCGTACAGGCGAGCTTCCCTTGCATGAGAGTATATATTGTCAAGAGAATTAAATGCATATAATATTCATAATTGTATTATTTATTATTATCATTAGTTTATGTGCTAGATCAGGGGTCTTCAACCTTTTTTATCCAAGGGCCACATTGTTAATTCTTGGGAGGCTAAGAGGGCCAATAACAAGGATGTACGTGGAATTTGAATTGTGGGGACACACATGACGGAGGATTTGGGTGGTGTACAAAATTATTATATAATATGAGGAGTTTTAAGTATTTTTAAGTAGGGAGAAACAAACCAATTAATTTTATTCCAATACAAAGTCCAATTTATTGAGTGTAAAAAGCTCATAAGAAAACTTGACAATGCATGAATTTATAAAAAGCTACCATGCAAGAAGAAAATACTCATTTTTAGTGAGAATTTGTTTTCCACTTTAATTGTCCACCCATTTAGGATCAAACTTTGTGGTTCCGATCATTAAAATTGATTTCAAATGATCATCTGACAAAAAAGTATTTGGATTTAACAATCTTCATTTTTGAAAATGTCTGCTCACACTTGTAGGTAGATCCAAAAAGAGAAAACAGATCGAGCATGGTTTTTTAAATTTTTTTAAGTCTTTTTCTGGGAGAGAACTGTAAAATGAAAGTAGGTTACCTTCTTTGTAGCGTTCAAACAGGGACATGTACAGTCCGTGCGGACCATTTGCTAATATCTCACAATGGTTGATCGCTGCTTGTTTACAGCTAATTTTACAAATATCAAGAAATGGAGTGACTAGTAAGAGAAGAGCACTGAACTCACTGTTGTTGTCAAAAATGTGTATAAATATATATTTTTAAAAATCTGTTGCAATGACTCTGGGCGGGCCGGACAAAATCCATTCGCGGGTCAGATGTGGCCTGCGGGCCATAGGCTGGAGAGCCCTGCACTAGATGATTGAGTATTATTTTGTATGCATTGTTTTTGACAATAAAGTTTATTTCCACTGATATGACTCGGTTTCATTGACAACATATGCCTCATATTGCCTAATGGACATGATACCCTCTCCCACTTCCTCAATCAACTCAATTCCAACTACTCTGTCTCCTTCACCTGGAATATTTCTGAATCCTGCATCAACTTCCTAGATGTCAATGTAATCCTTTCCAACTCCAATACCCTATCCAACAATACTCTCATCAAATCCACCCACACTCAACAGTTCCTACACTCTCAGAGTTGCCATCCCTACCACATCAAAAGATCCCTCCCACGTTCCCTCTCAATCCGAGGCCAAAAAATTTGCAGTGATCCCTACCATCTTGACCAGTACCTTAAAAAACTCCACCAATCCCTCCTGAAATGTGAGTATCCTGAAAGGTTGTTACAGAAACAAATCTTCTCCAGAACTGGCACTAATCCAACCACAAAAAATCCCACAAACTTAAAAGCTCTGTACCGCCTACTTCCCTGGAATCGAAAACCTCAAACCTGTCCTTATAGATCTGTTTCATGTTGTCTCCTCCAATCACCCTACCAAAAAACTTTTCCAGCAACCACCCACCCTCATTTATAAGCAGCCAAGAAAATTTTCAGTAAAAACAAATCACTCACCTCTGATGAAATTCCAACTCCACCTGGTACCCTAACTTGCAAACGCCCCTGCTGTAAAACCTGTCCTATCACTGATTCTTCCATCTCCTCTACCAGTCCTATAACCAACTACACCCACTAAACCCATCAATCCAGTAACTTCATCTCGAAAAATTGCATCTACCTCCTTTCCTGCAACTTCTGTCCTGCCTTCTACATAGGTGGAACCTCCGGATCAACAATTACAGGGCTTCCTTTAAAAATAATACTTTCCAACCCATCCCCACTCATGGCTCTGAGCACAACAAGAACTTTGACCAATGCTTCAAAGTCAAAGTCCTCGTCATCCTCCCTCCCACAGCCACCTCCATAGATGTCAAGACGAAAGAATTAGCTTTTATTTGGGTGCTTGGAGCTGCTTCCAGTCCTGGTCTCAACAGACAGCAATAGTACCATAGCTATCAACTCTAGATCAACTGTTTAATTAAATTGAAATGAATTTCATCATATCATAATAAATTCCACAGCTATCAAAAATATATTTAATGTTCAATAAGAATGGAAAATAAATTTCATTCAAGTTCAATTCTACAATTCCTTTCTCCAATTTTAGTCTAATTGTTTATTGATTTCTAATTTCAAATCTTCTCTTTTCTATCAATTCATAAGCTACACCTTTTCTTACTCATAATCCACTCAATGATGTGTGTGTTTATCCTCGGTTATTTCTTCCAGGAAGATGACAAAAGACTGACAATGAACTATATGCAGCAAACAACACATGTATTGCAACCTATGGCTTGGTGACATTCACTTTGGACTTCAGTCTCCGCTGCACACTTGCATGGTGATTCATAGTTGCTGATGTAGCCAAGCAAATCATTGGCGTTGACTTCTTACATCACTATGATTTCCTTTTTGATGTTCGCCAACAATGCTTCATAGACCAGTTGACATCATTGGTTGCTGCTGGCCGTTCAGCATCATGCAGATTGGTAAGTAGCATTAAAACTATACATTCTACACTACCATCCACATTCTCTTCAAGAGTTTCCTGACATCACTGGGCCTGCTGGTCATACAACAGCTTCAGTCAAGCATGATACCCTGCACCATATTCTAACTACTCCAGGACCACCAGTCCACAGCAACCCAGGTGTCTCACCCCAGACAAGCTGAAACTGGCCAAGATGGAATTTGAAAGCATGGTGCAAATCGGAAGAGCAAGACCCTCATCCAGCAGCTGGTCATCACCTCTCCATATGGTTCCTGGAAATGATTAAGAGTGGAGGCCCTGTGAGATTACATAGCACTGAATGCAAGAACTGTACCTGATCGATAACCTGTGCCAAACATTGAAGATTTTTCTCATTTTCTACACAATAAAACAATCTTCTCAACAATAGATCTGGTCAAATCATTCCACCAAATCCCAGTAGCTCCAGAATATATGCATAAGACAGCCATCACAACCCCTTTTGGACTGTTTGAGTTTCCATACATGACATTTGGACTCTGCAATGCAGCTCAAACCTCTCAGCGCCTCATGGATAGTGTATTAAGAGGTCTGGACTTCTGTTATGTGTACATTGATGATGTCCTAGTTCTTCAGAGTCAGAGGAGCAGCACCTGCGACTGCTCTTTGAACATTTGACCTCCTATTGTGTTTAGATTAATCCAGGCAAGTGTAAATTAGAAGCAAACAGTGTAAAGTTCCTAGGATACTGTGTGCCAGGAGAAGGCACAAAGCCCTTGGCAGGTAAAGTCGAAGCTGTACTGTCATACCCCAAGCCTACAACAGCTAAGGAGTTGAGAAGTTTCACAGGGATGTTGAACTTCTATCGCCGGTTCCTTCCCAATGCTGCATCTCAGCAAAGCCCTCTCAATGATTTGCTGAAGGACAAGGTGAAAGGAACATCACCTATCAATTGGACAGAAGACAGTGAAAAAAGCATTTCAGCAGTGTAAGCAGAGCCTCAGTAATGCAGCATTACTTGCACATCCTATTCCAGGTGCCCACCTTGCAATCATGTCAGATGCCTCAGATTATGCAGTAGGAGCAGTGCTGCAGCAAAAGTCAGGAAACAATTGGCAACCACTCTCATTCTTCTCAAAAAAGCTAAGTCCTGCTCAACAGAAATACAGTGCCTATGACAAGGAGCTAACTGTGATATACTTGGCCATCAAATACTTCCAACACATGGTGGAGGGCAGGGACTTCACTATCTACAGTGATCAAAAGCCACTGACCTATGTCTACCAACAGAAACCTGAGAAGTGTTCACCACGCCAGTTTCGCCACTTGGAGTACATAGGTCAGTACACTACGGACATCTGTCATGTGGTTGTGACAATGTAGTAGCTGACTCTCTCTCCAGGATCAATGCACTCTCAACATCTTTGGATTATGAAGCTCTGGCCAAGGCACATACCCACAATGAAGAGGTTCAGCAGTTTTTGAAGCCTGACTCTGGAATCAAAATATAAAGGGTCCCTATACCTAGTCTAGAAACCTCATTGCTATGTGACTGCTCAACATGCACGCCTCGCCCTTTTGTCCCCAAAGACTTCAGATGGGCTGCATTCAATGCAGTGCATGGACTTTCAAATCCAGGACGAAATGCTACAGCCCAACTGGCTACACAACGTTCCATCTGGCCATCCATGAAAGCAGACTGCCGAAATTGGGCCAGAGCCTGTCTATCTTGTCAGAAATCAAAAGTGAAAAGACATAATTGGCCACCAGTTGGTACATTTACTACTCCATCTACAAGATTTGAACATGTTCAAATCGATTTGATAGGACCATTGCCTATTTCAGAAGGATATAGATATTGCCTCACATGTGTTGACAGATTCTCCCGCTGGCCAAAGGTTGTCCCTTTGGAGAATATTGAGGCTGAATCTGTGGCTAGATACCTGTTCACTACTTGGATCTCTCGCTTTGGCACACTCCTCCACATCACAACTGATCAAGGCCAACAATTTGAGTCCAACTTATTCCTGCACCTTAGAACCACTCGCTTCAGGACAACTGCATATC
Organism: Nilaparvata lugens; assembly: GCF_014356525.2. Lineage (NCBI taxonomy): Eukaryota > Metazoa > Arthropoda > Insecta > Hemiptera > Delphacidae > Nilaparvata > Nilaparvata lugens. The sequence continues at coordinate 42,494,838 of NC_052518.1, read as the reverse complement.
ATCCATCAGCAAATGGCTTAGTTGAAAGGCTTTACCATCAGCTCAAAGCAGTAATCAGATGTCATGCAAATGAGTGTTGCACTGAAATCCGTCCAGCTATTCTCCTTGGCATACGAGCAGCATGGCGTGAAGATTTCAAGACATCTACTGCAGAAATGGTGTATGGCCAGGTTCTTCGCCTTCATGGAGAGTTTCTGACACCAAACCCCCCAAATGGTCATTCACATCCATCAACATTTGTGACCAGCCTTCAAAGCTATTTCAATGCTCTTAGACCAGTGACAGGTACACGCCATGGAGAGCGAATGCCATTTGTTTTCAAGGACCTTACTACATGTCAGGACGTCTTTGTTCAGACTGATACTTCAAAAGGTGCACTGGAACCACCATACTCTGGGCCACACTTGGTCATCAGCCGAACTGACAAAACTGCAGTAGTACAAATCCAGGGTTCTGACATTACCATCTCAATAGACCGCCTCAAGCTAGCCTTCATCATAGCAGATGATGATCAGCCAATCAGCATCAGTCAAACGATTCCCCCTGCAACAGCCAGCCCTCTACCTGATGCCATCCAGGATCCACTGTAAGATTCTGCCACTCCAGTAGTAACTACCAGAAGTGGTCATTGGGTCCACTTCCCAGATCGCTTGCAAGCTGGTGTTTCGTGATTTGTGTTGTGAAATTGTGAAGTATATCCAGCCAAATCACTGGCAGGGGGGACTGTGGTGTTGCTGAGCCTACAATCGAAGACTGTATATATTTGTATTCCATCTGTGTATCTGTATTGTTTATTGTTTCCTCGCAGGCCATTAACCTTGCATTCCCCTATCCCTATTCATTCTGTTACCATTGTCAAAGCTCCTTTCTTTCAAGTCCATCACACCAACACAGTCATACCTGCATAGTATTTCCACCCCTCACAGCTCACATCCTTTCCTTCTTTGTCTCACTCCCACTCTCTTTTCTATTTTTGTAACTTTCACCTCCCTTTCCCTCTAGATATTATGCCTTCCACGAGACAGTCTAGTTTCAGCATCCCTGTCGAAAACACGTGGCTACCAAAATTTCCTTGTAGCTGGCCTGCCAAATATGATTGTACGGTATTATTTGTAGTTTACTTTATTGGAGTCAGATTATTAAATTCTCATTCAAATATAAACATTGTAATTCAATAATATACACCCATACATCTACAAACGGTTTCTGAGTTATTTAAGAAACAAAATTTCAAATGGCCGCCATCTTGTTTTATGAATTTGAAAAATTATCATAATATTTTTTTGTAGCTTTATCTAGTTGTTATGAATGACTTTGCAAAGTTTCAATATCGTATGTTCAACCATTATTTAGAAGAAAAATAATAAGTGGAAAAAGCGAAATGGCCGCTTTGTGAGTAACTGAAGACTTCCAGACAATTTAAATATGATATTTAGACATGTTTTTCACCCAGGAACAATGCCCAAGAGTATTTGTAGGGAGTTCGTAAACACTCTGTATATTTCTTATGCTACTAAAACTATCTGGATGGCGGCATGAACAGATTTTGTTGAGTATTGGTTGATCATTGACATGACTTGACAGTTATTGTTTCCCATTCTACTGGTGTTGAAGAAGGGGTATTATTAATCGCTCCTCCTTGACTGTTCCATGCCTTCATTGAGATAGGTTTCACCCAACAATAATTTTTTAGTATGTAATAAATTGATTGCTTATTGTACTTTCATATTACTGCTGTTACAATCTTGTATTACTGTATTTTTTGTGAAGGAGACACATATTAGGCATATTGTGTTAATGAATGAATAATGAATATTATTTAGTTGAGTTATTTGCATGCAAAAGTATTTTTTTAACACAAAATTCCTCGCCGTTGCTTCACATGCATCATTTCACATCATCTCCATTCCAATCCATATCACAGAAACTCTAATAATGTTTTCTTTAACAAATTACCTAATTCTAGTGCTCTAGTTATCAGCTGCGTCTGAAAAACATATTTAATGAGAACGTAGGGAATTGTGTGATTTTCCGTTTAACCACACTGGTTTAATTGTAAAATACCACTATAAGTTTTTGAAATGTCATGGTAATGATAAAGAACGCCAAGGAATGCTAAACATCATGGAAACAGTGTAACAGAGTCAGCGACCACATAGTGCAAATGTATTGTAATTTGTATTAGATTTTATTGTGATTGTAATTGTATTTGATTGTGATTTGTATTGTAATTTTGCAATTTGCATTATGTGGTCGCTGAACAGAGTGCTATGATGACTAAAGTAAGGTCCACGTTATAATGGCAGTGGAGAAAGATAGTAGAAGAACGTTGCCGATCCTCTGTCTTGTCAATGCCTTCTATAGACGGTAGCTGATGCAGGTTTATTGATGTAATATTAACGGTTAATTCTCGTTTAAAATAATCAATTATATTTTCCAATAATTTCATAATGAATTTCTCCAATTAATATGAAATATTTTGCTGGAAATTAATTATTTAATTCTACATTGTTGAAAAACGATCTGGCAACAGGGAAAAGCAAGGTAGAGATAGCGCTATCCGCTTTGTTTAATGATAGACAAGGATAGCAATAGCATTTCCAATCAAACACTGCCATTATAACGTGGATCTCACTATAGCATCTGGATAGGTGCTAGTCATTCTAAATTCAAATTCAAGTTTCATATTTTATTCAAAACTATGTTTAATGCTGTTTTGATTATTTGGGAATAAGTATCACCTCAAATTTCCATTTATTTGTAAAGTTATAGTATCACAACCTACAGTAGTATCTGTTCAAATCACTCTAGGTAATGTACAATTACACTCAATTACAGTCAATTTCTTCATGATCTATTTTTATGGCATTGAAAAATCACAATTCCCTGCTATGGAAAATCGAGAGCTACTGAGCTAGTGACGTAATCGTCATGTTTTTTGAGTTGATGTATTACTCGTTATTGTATTCGAATATTTTTCCGATTCTCAATCAAATGATACAACACCCATAATATTGGAGCAATTGCTTTTTATTGTTATATCGTCAACACTTATTATTCTGCAAAAGCTTTGAAAGTCGACAAACCGTTGAGGGGTTTTCTAATGGAAATTTGTTACATGCTGTTTTTCATTGAGAATTTTATTACAGGAGCTCCACCTCAACGCGACAAATGATAAATGAGTTATTGAAATGAATGAATTCGAGGGGATTTCCAGTGTTTAGAGCTGCCTGCTCATTTATAAACGAAAAAGCGCACCAATGCTATTGAATTGATTGCTGGAGTGCGATAAAAAGTAACAAGCCAACGCAACGTTTGCTCCTGCTAATTTCGCTTTCGATTTGTTATGGTTTATCGTAATGTTTTGCAGGAATTTCAAAAATGCTTTGCTTCGTTCTAATATAATGAGTGAGTTTGATAGTTCTTTTTTTCTCGTTCAGCCTCTGTTTTGTGACTGCATTGAGGTATTGTTCACAATCAAATATGTAGGTTTACATTTTACATGTAGGTTTACATGTTTTTTAAAATGAAGGGCCTTCTGATATTAGCTCTAATCTCCCAAATTCCAAGAAATGGTCTTTAATTGAGTGTGGGAGAAATATACTATTCAAATGATAATCTGCTGAAAAATAGTTGTATAATGTGTGTGTTTGATTCAGTTAGATAAATCACATTACGATGGTAACATCTAAATCCTTCATTATCATTTCCTACCTTAATTATTAATTAATCAAGTAAGTACAATAATGCGTGGATCAAGAGGGAAACAACAAATTGATTCGACACTTAGTTCAATTTAGAGTTAATTGAGTTGGACCATTAAATTATTTCAAGCAAATATTCTCCAGTTTTTCTTCTTTCTAATACCTTCTTGAACAACAGGAATTAAATAAATGGTACAATATCGCTCTGGTCGAATATAACACAATATACTGTGATTGGTATGCAGCAAATACCTATTTAAAATCATTAGATTGAGGCTTGAAAGCCTTTAATGGTTAACCAGAAGTGAGTTATCTAAAATTTGAAATATATTAGAGTTATGTACATTATTGGAGTGTCGTTTATTGGGAGATTTACTCCGTTCTTGAATGATGACTCAAAATAACTGAGATGATTTTTCTTTCCACGAATGTTTTCCCTAGAATTGACATTGCTCTATTTTATATTGGATAATTGTTCATCCATTTGGGCACTCAAAGCTAGAATTTTTTGGGTGGTCATTCCGGGGGGATAGGTGGATTGTAGTTTTGAGGGGAGGGGTATTATTTGATGTGTCATGTTTGATTTCTTGGGGAATTGAGGATATTTATTCTAGTTTCGAATAATGTAATATAGTAACTAGGATTCGGTTATTTCTTAGGAATGTGATGGTATCCTTGTGATGGACTCCTTGAATAGATATTATTATTCCTATCAAGCATTTATAGAGTTTTGTGTATTAGTCTGCTACTGGCTCATTCCAGTAATTTTGGCTTTGGGATGGTGGAGGTCATAAGGGAGGGGTTTTCATTGGAGATCTATTTTGTTTTGGTGACTTGTTAGTGTCTGGGTCGAGTAGGGGTACGCGACTAGGTGCCACCCCGACTACTTGTCCCCTTTTAAAACCGGTTTTTAGGGGACAAGTAGACGTGAGCCATACCCGTCCAGTTGTCTCCTTTCTGAGGAGGTAACAAGTAGTCGGGGGGACACCCTGTCGCGAGGGTGCAAGGTGTCAAGTTGTTGTTTACGGTCATGACTAGTTGGCACCTACGGTGCAGTAAGTAAGTGTCAAGTAGTCGGGGTGACAACTACACGGCTACCCACTCGAGTAGCATCAAGGAGGGTCACTGGTGGAAGGTTTTCGGGAGCCTGATGTGCAGCCTCATGGGGAATCTTCTCTATAAAGGTGGGAGGATGCAGCCTATCTGTACTCCGGATAGCATATATACCATGATTAACTCAGTTAATCTTTGTGAGGATGCAATTTTCACTCTTGGGGAACACTAGGCAGTTTAGTAGATATGCGCCCAGTCATACCTGGAGTGTGGCAATGCCACAGCTAGGTCAAACACTTCTACATGACTGGGCTCTCAACGGAGGGATAGACAGCTCCACACATGGTGAGCTTACCATGCAAATCTGTGCGTAAATCCATTAAATTATGTCGTTCCTCATGGAAAAAGATTCGTGATACAAAAACTGCAAACAAGTCTGAAACCAAGACTCGAACATCTCAAAAGGAGAAATTAATGCTTCAAGTGTCAGCTGATGAAGACTTCCATCGTCTCTGAGTTGATTAAAAAAAATGAGAGAAGTTTTAATAGATGTAAGAAAAAATTATAGCAGCTCTTCAGACACAAAATTTGGCGATGCTTTTTTCTACAAATAATGCATTATATGAGAAGGACCTGATAGGCGGAGGGCATTCAGAGAGCAGCTTGGTGATAAGAACGCCACACAAATTGCACTTTCAAAACATACAAACTTGGATGTGCTGCTCATAGTGAGTTGATAGAAACGCTACTCTATTAAATAGTTATTAGTTATTCCAATGTATTCATTATTGCATTGCATAGAGCTATATTGAAGGAATAGACAGAGGAAATATTTTCCATCGAATGTATCAGTGCATATACGGACAATGTAGCAATAATTACAGGAAGGAAAGATGTCCTGCAGGAAACGCATTGTTGTTGAAGAGAGAGGCGGAAAAGATTTGGTTGATATTGAATGAAAGTAGAACGAGGTATTATATGAAGATATCAAGCAGTCAAGCAAGAAGATTTTCACAAAATCTCAGAATTGGTCAGAAAATCTTTCAAGGTGTAAGGAACTTCAGCTACTTGAGGGTTGAATTGAATAACGAAAACAAGATGAGTTACAGCATAAAGCAAAGAGTATTGTCTGGAAATGAAGCATACTTCAGTAACTTGGAACTTTTGAAGAACAGGCTCATATGTAGAAATATATAACTCAAAATATATGAAAGCCTGATTCGACCTGTTGTAACGTACGGCTGTGAATCTTGAATGTTAACAAAAGAAGGCAAGAACCATCTAGGCGTTTTTGAAAGGAAAATTCTGAGAAAGATTCATGGTCCAGTTGAAGAAGGAGAGGGATGGAGGAGAAGAGCTCATTCAGAGCTCGAGGCATTAATAAAAGGCCGAAATATTGTGAAATTTATACAGGCGCAACGGATTAGGTGGTTTGGACATATATGTGTAGAATGAATGGGAACAGAATGCACATACTGTGTCCAAACAGGCATGAGCTCTGAAGGATTGGGCCGACCTTCCCACTACTCACACACACAAGCGCAGTCTCATTTTATGAGTGTGAGTAACACTTTTTGTTAATATTCAAGATTCACAGGTCGAATCAGGCTTTCATATATTTGTGAGTTATATCAATGACGCAGGTAGGCCGGGCGTGTGTGCCTGCCCGTGGGGGAGCGAGGGTCGGCTTAATCTTTCAGGGCTCATGGCAGTTTGGACAGACTATAAAATAATATTCAAGGAAAGGCTACATTCCAGAAGGAAGAGAGGAAAACCAAGAATGAGGTGGAGGGATGAAGTAAGAAACAATCTGCAAAAAATGGGAAGTAGAGGATGGAAACGAATGACAGAGAGCCGAGAAGAATGGAGAGCTGTAGTGGAGGCGGCCAAAGCTGATATTGGGCTGTAGTGCTGAAAAAACAAGTTATTCCCAAAAAAATTTCCTGTGCTCTTCAGCCCAGGGTGGGCTTTGGCCTCCTCCACAACATTTCTCCAATCATCTTCAAGAACAAGTCTGGGATCTCTACCTGCGAGGTGATTAGCAAACGGCCCTATCGAAGGTCCACACGGTTCTGTCACTTAATGAGAACCATTCAAAGATTCATTGTTTTAAATATTCCTGTGTACTGAGTAGATGAACAATATTTCTGTCACAGACATCTCCAGAAGGCTTCTTTTCCAACATGTTATAAGATCTAAGTTTTTTGACCCAATGAGAACAATGACTTCATATTTTCCTAATCAAATAGAAGGACTAATAAAATTTTCAACCATAAAATATGAATAAATATGAATTTATAAAGTACTAGCTTGCCCGGCGTACTTCGTACCGCCAATAAGCCAACGTAACTCATGTCACACTTGACTTTATTTGGTGAATCATGAAATTTATCTGAATGAAAAATCAAATTAAATCAAATTTATTTCGCCACAACAAAAATAATAATCCTCAATACAAAGTTGAAAAAAACATATTGATCAATATTATATACACGAAAAACAAAATAACATGTTTGGCGCTGCCTGCAAAATCGAAGTTTGAGTGCTGGCAGCGAGTATCGATATCAATTTTCAATATAAAAAATTCCAATGAAGAAATGAATAGATGAAACAAGAATTAATATACATATGAAAGGAAATATAAATAAACATAGTATAAATAAAAAGGAAAAGTAAATTCAAAAGTGTAATTTGAAGCACTAAAATATATAATTAGCCTAATTACTGAATGATGAATTCCATTATGTGGCTTAGAAGATAAATATTACAATATTATTATATTTGTTTCAGTCTCAATAGTCTTGAGACTACCCAGACGAAAATGTCGAGGAGCATACTTGGTCTACGGTTGAATCAGCGAGTCAGAAACACCCAGATTCTGCAGCAGGTGAGAATTAAATATCTTCAAAAGGAAGCGCATCTCGTCAAATGGAAATGGGCAGGACATGTGGCGAGGATGGCACCGGAACGCTGGGCAAAGATATGCACCAAATGGATTCCGCGCGACAGAAGAAGAACGAGAGGACGCCCAGCCATTAGATGGAGGGACGAGATCGCTCAGCGTGTAGGAGATATGTGGCCGACAACAGCCAGGGATCGGAGAAGGTGGTAGAGAATCATGGACAATTTGTAAATATATTGTAAATTTTGTTATTTCTAGATGTTTTTTGTAACTGCCAACCAAAAATTACCTCAATTGAGAGGCTTTTGTTCATTTCATGAATGTCAATAAAGCTATTATTATAATTAGTATTATATTTGTGGTCAGAAAAATGAATTAAAAATCACAGAGTAGAAGACAGAGAATGAATCTGAGAAAATATATTTGAGGTTTGGAAGAAAGATAAAAAAGTAACTGCAATAAAAGAAATATAGGATAGTTAAATGAAGGTGGCATTTACTAGTTCATTATGTGTGAATGAATTGCGAGATATTCACTGACTTTATCCATTCTGCTATCTTTTTAATACTAGTTTTTGCTATTAAGTTATCTGGTATGAGATTGATCAGTCTGTTACTTATGTAAGGGAATTGTCTCCGGCATACAGTCATGTCTGTTCTATTGATTTGGAAATTACCCTGCATACGGAAATCGTAAGTTCTAATTTGTGGTGTGAATTGATTTATATTTTTAATTATATATAGTATTATATTCTTAACAAATAACTGTCTGAACTGTTAATATTAGAAATTCAATGAAAAGGAGATGTGTAGGGTATCTTCTAGGTCGGCCAAGTGCTGCTTTTATTATGTGCTTTTGAATAAGATAGATTTTATTGAAATGTGTGTCTAATGCTCCACCCCATACCCTAATACCATATTGCAAAACCGACTGGGCATAAGCGTAGTATATTAACAACAGGATATCTAGATCACCCAGCCCGTTTAATCTATGAAATTTATGGATGACAAGTTTCATATTTATGCAAGTATTATTTATGTGAGCATTCCATTTGAGTTGTGAATCCAACATGACTCCAAGGTATTTTGTCTCTCTTACTCTCTCCAGTTTTTGACAATCACAGCCTTCATCTCTCTCCCGCAAGCCTACCCACTCACCATAATTGTTATTATGAGTGCAGTCTGAGTAGTGGATTTTTATTGCAATTCGAAATGTATCAGTCGGGATAGCCATTTCTGATGGAGAGAAAAGCATGTATACACTATTTTTCACATCAAGTGTCAGTGTATGATGATCAAGCCATGACTTCACTTTGGTCAGACCAGACTCAGTCAAACGCTTAGTCTCTTGCCAGCTGGATCCAGTGAAAATGAAGGCCGTATCATCTGCAAAGGAGATTGCATGACATCCGTTTATGTGGATTTTCAAGAGTTCATTGATATAGACTAAAAATAATATCGACGATAGAACAGTACCTTGAGGAAGACCATATTCAGACAATGTCACTTTGTTGGTTTCAAGGATCTGTACTCTTTTATGCAAGTAACCTTTAAATAAATTTTACACATTTCTCCGGAAACCTACTCTCTCCAGTTTATGCAGAAGGACACTATGAGGAATGGTATCATAGGCCTTAGCCAGGTCTAGAAAACTGCCAGGGTTTTTTTACTGTTTTGGAAGTTTTGAGTTATAATTCTTACCAACTCAGTCATTGCGTCTTCGGTGGATTTTCCCTCTTGGAAACCGTATTGGTTAGCAGTAATAAATTTTGTAGGGTATACCGATAAACGTTTCTTAATTATCTTCTCAAAAAGTTTCAATAGTTTGCTGATAAGACTGATGAGGCGGTAATTCTCGGGCGCCTTCCTGTCACCAGATTTATAAAGTTGAATTATTTTTGCAATTTTAAAATGAGATGGAAAATGGCCAAATTCGAAACACTCATTAAATAACATTGACAAAGGTTAAGCTATGTACTCAGCAATATTCTTCAAGCATATGTTGCCTATTCCATCCATCCACGGAGAGGCATTACTTTTCAAGTTCTTAATACAAAGTAATACCTCATCATAACTCTATGGGTGCAAAAATAATGAATTCAGAGAGTTTTCCGCTGAATAAGGTGGGTACTGTGAGTTTAGCAATTTTTTTGTAGACCTATCCTGGATTTTCTTGCATAATTTCTTCCTACTTCCGAAAAATATTTATTCATAATAGCGGGGTCAATTTCCGGTCGTTTATACTTACGTTGCATCTCTAGCATCTCCTCTATGCAGTTCCAAGTCTTTTTACTATTACCTTTGGAGTTTGATATTTTAGTTCTGTAATAGTCAAGTTTAGTTTTTTTAATAAGCTTGTTCAACATTTTATAAGTATTTTGTAATTGGACATTGAAGGGTTGACTGTTCAATTTTTTATGCATCTTGTCTCGTTCCCTGATGGATCTTATCAACCCTGGAGTTATCCATTTTTTTAGTGGTCTATTTCTGATTTTAATTTTAATTCGAACAGTAGCGGATTTTATGTACCGCATCAGTTTTCAGTAAAATTCATGAATTTTATCATCTAAATACATATTATCGCCATTAAAAGAAGTCTCATTCTCCCATTTTTCTTGTTTTAACTTGTCAATCAATTCAATATAATCAATTTTTTCAGTGAATATCTCTCCAATTCCCTTCAAACCAGTGTATGAGTTTCCTAAGTGGTAAGTTGTACAGAAATGGTCCGCAAAATACGTTTTTCGTATAGAGCTTAGGACATAACTATCTCTAAAATTAAATTTTTTCCAAAATATATGATCTGAACATGTATTCGAGTTACCTGAAATACGATTAGGTTTATTTATAAGGGATTGCAGACCATACACTTGCAAGAGACTGTTGTATTCCGTTGCTAAGTTACTATTGCTTAAAATGTCAATATTTAAATCTCCAATGAAGAGAACATTTTCAGTTCTATGTATATCAGATAAACTCGTATCTAGGTCATTCAGAAAAGCTTCTATATTCGAGGATGGAGATCTGTAGACTGCAAATAATGTGATAGGGTGTTTGAAAGCCTCTAATCTAATAGCGATAATATCTGCTTCCGATTTCTGACAATCAAGATAGCGTACATCAATAGATTCCTTCACAAAAATACACAATCCGTTACTTTCATTCAGTTGTCCTGGTTTATCTATAACTGTATAGCCATCGATGCTATAGTGGAAGTTCTTATCTTTTGTCATCCAAGTTTCGGTTAAAACTATAACATCATACTTTATAGTACAGTTCTGTAGAACATAAATGAATTCGTCAAAATTCTTACACAAGCTTCATATGTGAATGATATTTAAGAAGATAGGTATGATTGAGTATCCTTTTCGAATGATAAAAACAGATTTTCCACCATTTCGGAACCGCCATTTTGAATCCAACTTATTTTTTTAAAATTGAAATGCGGTCATATTCCGATACAGGATTTCCATAGAAAAGGTAGGGTGAAAACTGCACATCGATATCTCAAACCTTTCAAAATTTATTCTCATTCATTTCCTTTATTATAGTTTAAAAGATGAGAAAAAAATTCTGTTTCATGCCGTTCTGTCAAGTAGTTTTAAAGTCTATAGGGAACAAACTAACACACAGACATTCATTTTAATATATTATATAGATTTTGAATAAATATGTATATAGAGATGAATAGTATTGACTTGCTAATTCTATGTGTTCAACGCCTTTGTGTTGATGAACAATGTCCAACCCCCTGTTGGAGACACCTGATTCTACCTGCGAAGATTCATCCTGTCTTATGTCAAAACCCTTTAGCCCCAAAGAGTATTGGTCCCAAAGTTCCAAGCACCTGTGAGTAATAGAGTCTATTAAGAGCTGTGTACAGTGTAATATATATATAGCACATAACAGAAGACACTTTAAAGTTTGTAATATAAATTAAAGCAGGAGACACGATAAAAATATATTGAAAACACTTAAAAACTTACATTAGAAATGGGGGGAAATTTTCGGAGACTGAGTCTCCTTTCTCAACCGAGCAAAGACGGATTTTTCCTCAACCTGAAAAAACTGCAGTCTGCTCGGTTGAGAAAGGAGACTCAGTCTCCGAAAATTTCCCCCCATTTCGAATGTAAGTTTTTAAGTGTTTTCAATCTACTTATATTGTGTCTCCTGTTTTAATTTATATATATATATATATATAATATATATATATATATATATATATATATATATATATTTATATCATGGTGGGCGTTCTAGAGAGTAGCCTATCCGACCACACAGGACAAATCAAACTGCCAAGGAAATCGCTGTGGCTATTAAAGAGACCCATCCGACCTCAGAGGACAATCCTTGAAACACTATTCCGACCTTCAAGAACCTTCAACGCCTTCATGTAATGCCTTCACATAACACAATACAAACATGAATAATACCGGTAATTCATGAGTGAATAATAAAGCTATCAATTCATATAAAACATTATTATATTATAATTTCCTTGTAAATTTTCATCGCAGTGCCTTTCACTTTAGAGCGGAGCTCTGTGCGCTGATATTCAAGCTGAATGTTTTGGGAAGTGACTCACCATTATCGTGTTCGGGACTGGAAACATCGCATTCGCCTTCATCATCAGTGGCATCGGTTGCATCGGTCTTATTCCGACGCAGCCGGTAGTCGGTCGGTCTGTCTGAACTGTCGGGACCGGCCAGCAGGTTCTCAACCAGGAACGGCGATGTCATTCTTCCACTTCAGATCGCTTCGGTTCGGTTCATCTTTGAAATCTGCAAGCCAACAGACAACACACAAAACCATTCAACGAAGCTTGCCAATAGAAGGGTGCTTTCGTGAAATTCTGCCCATTCGGATAGAGAAATGATACTTTTGGCTCTTATAGGAGTGTACACACATCGACAGGAAATTCGAAGCAAATACAAACTAAGATGGAAAATTTGAATTCAAGATGCATTCAGAAAATATGTCAAGACCCACGAATCAAGCTAAGATATCACAATACACATTCACATTCAAATTAAATCAATGGTAAAATAATCTATCAGTCCAGGCAACGAACTTACCAACTAGTTCAAAAAATCAAGGGAATAACTATTCCAAATCACGCAATCTTCTATCATTTGATGTAGTCAACATGTATACTTCTATCCCCACTAATTAAGCTATTAACATTTTAAAGCAAAACTTGATTGAAAATGATGTGAACAGTAATAAAATAGATGATTTAATAGCATTAACAAAAACATGTATAGATCAAAATTATTTCACTTTCAATGACACAATTTATAAACAAAAGGAAGGTTTAGCTATGGGATCACCATTATCAGGATACCTTGCTAACATATATATGAACAACTTGGAAAAGTCTAAAATTATGAATAATAATAATAATCCTTTGAGAGAAAATATCATTTATTGGTATAGATATGTTGGTGATATAATATGCTTATACAATAATAATGATGAAACACATGAAGATTTGGAAAAATATTTAAACTCAATTTCACCTTCTATAAAATTTACTATGGAAGTTCAAAAAGAGAAAATAAATTTTTTAGACTTGGAAATAAGTGAGAGGAATGAGAAACATAATTTTAATATCTTCAGGAAACCCACACATACAAATTCTCTTATTCCAAGAGACTCTAACCATATCCATGGCAGCAAAAAACAGCAGAATTCAGATCAATGATCTATAGATTGATAAATATTCCTATGTCAAAAGAAAATTATGAAAAAGAAGTGAAAATTTTAAAACATTTTGCAGTAACAAATGGATATGATACCAAATTTATAAGATGATATATAAGCACAAATATAGACAAATTAATCCACAAAATGATAGAAATTCAGAAAATAAGGAATATATTTGTGTTCCATACAACACTATTCTCAATAAGGCAATTAGGAAGACATTCGCAAAAAATTTTATTTAGGATACAAAACGAAGCTTTTGATTTAATGAAGAAGATTTCTAATAAAAAATACAACAGGAACAATTTAAAAAATCAGGCGTTCATAAACTGGAATGTAGTAATTGTGAAAAATTTTACATTGGTCAAACAAGTAGATGTTCTCAAAAAAGGCTTAATGAACATATTCAGGCTTTAAATTCAAAAAATACTACTCAGAAATCAGCGTTTGCTGAGCATTCAATTGAGAATAATCATAATTATATCAATATAAATTCTAATATGAAAATATTAAGCATTGGTAGTGAAAGTAATAAATTGAATGTAAAAGAAGATTTTTATATCTATAAAACTGCAAAATTGAATAGGAATAATTTAATAAATATAATCCAATTTTACTTAAATAATCCTATTTTTGATAAGATTCAAAGTGAATAAATAAAATTTAAAATTTTTGAATATAAATTTAAATTCAATAACTTTTACAAGAAATAAATTCGTCATATGAATTTAAGCATATGTTCGTTATATATCAATTAGTAAAAAGTTATTGAATTTTATTTTATTTCATAACCTGAAGATGGTGTAAACCGGAACTAGTTGTTCAACTATTTTAAAGTTTTTTTAAAAATAAAGGGTGCTATAAGATTTATTTTGTTTTATTGATTTGAAAGTAGCCCATGTCAATAAGTATTTTATCTATTCTATGTATATGATGTTTTGTTTTATTTGTAACTTTAAATTGTATTGGAGGGTTCAGTGTAAGAGAAGACTGGCTGCGGTCCAACTTCACCCTCCTAGGTTTTAGATGAAGGCAGCAGATCAATCGATCAATCTGGTGGTGAATAGAATGAACTAGAGGAAAATGGGATTGTAATGATTCAATTGCAGATGAATAAGTCATAATTCATCAAACGAAACCACCATTAATATGCTAGCAAATACCCTGAAGACTTTTACAGCGATCTTCAGTTGCAAACGTTTTCAAGGTATTCAATAGTATGATGATTACAATTAATGTTAATTAAATGTTATAAAGTAGTCTCGAGTTTCCACTTCCGAAACACTTTTCACATGTTGATGAATTCTGATGAGAAAATTAGATTGTAAATTCAGTATTAAATAAGTGGACAGTAAAAGAGTGGACTGTATAAAAGTGTAATAAATAAAGATGTTAAGAGCTACAATGTGTAACACTTAGTTTATTACCATCAGAATTCCAACAAAAAAAATTGAGATTGAATTGTAGATTTGTTGAACACACAAGATATAATAAGGCCTACCATACACATTTCGATCGGTCTTCAGTCTTCAGTCTTCACTCTTCAGTCCGGGTCTTAAGGCCGATCGAAACGTGTATGGTGTCGCCTCAAGACGAAAAGTGATCTCAAGGCCGGATTTCGGCCGCACTGGAATCAAGTGAGGCCCGGCCTCAAGACGGATTAAATTTTAATTGCTCTTGAGACGGAACTGAACGTGAATGGGGAAACCTGGTTTCGTCTTAAGGCCAAAACACCCGCTCTTCCCCCTCTGCCATATTTTCTACCCTCGGTCAACACGTTTTGCACGTATTATGGATAGCCTAGCAAAATTATTCTAAAAATCGATTTCTTGAAAAATCGATTATCGAAAAAAGAAATCGATTTCACAAAAAATCGATTTTTTGAGATAGTCGATATTCATTATTCATCCCCAGTTGTGCCTCAGTGTGAGTAGGAGAAAGTTAACAGTCACAATAAAAACCGGTTGTTTCAGGAAACGAATACTGCACTGATCATCCCCTAGTTTCACTTCAGAGTGAGCGAATAGTTGAGGAATCAACACATTCCCCAAGCAGTAGGGTCAGTGTGTGTGTAGTAGTGTGGTGTTTTTGGACTGTGGCATCACATTCGGCTGAATAAATTATCTGCTGAGGCTGGTATGATAATATATGATTATCATATTCCTATATCATAGTTGTAGTTGATCACATAAAATGAGATAAAAATAAGATTTCCTATTTTCCTCTCTGTTCAAATATGGTAATAATGATATGATCAACTAAGATAATAGAAATATTACTGTGTAATACCTGTCTAGTCCTGTCCTAGTAGTGCTAAAAAAGTTTCTGGGTTGAAGGATTGAAAGAAATTCAACTTTTATGATAAAATTGATAACATCGCGAAGATTTGTTTTTCTTTTGAATATAACTTCTCCCAGAATCATGGGGCATTGTAATGTGTAACAAATTTATATCAAATTAACGGAGAGAATGTCTCCTTTCTATTGGTGTCTGAATGATTTTTATCCGACCCATAATAATTTTTTAATGAATGATCAAGTTCGTCAACGTCGATACATTTCGAGCAGAAAACATCAAATTTTCGTCATGCTCGAAACTTTTTTGTTTTGAAAGATAAGTGGGTGGTGAAAGCGAGAAAGTTCCACAGAATTATTTTGAAATTATTTTCAATTGTCAAAAGTAGTCGGAAGGTCGTATTTTGGTCTCCAAGGAATTTTAAAGTTAGGAGAGCGTCTGCATGGTATGTATTGTGTACCAAATTGTATGCTAAAGGCTGATAATTTACAAAATATTTGTAGGTCCTTAATAGATGACATGTCGCCTTGAACTGAATTTACTATCACAGAATGTATTTTACTATCACAGAATGTATTGCACTAAAATTTGACTAAAATTGCACTAAAATATTTCACAAATCTGCACAAACGCCCACCTTCCAATAGAGCTACCGCGCGACTGGATACGCAACGGCCCCAAGGCCGATCGGTACGTGAGTGGGGAGACCGCCATTGAGGCCCAGCCTTAAGACCGGGACTGAAGAGTCCGGGCCTTAAGACCGATCGAAACGTGTATGGTAGGCCTAATCCTTGTGGACCGACTCCTTGAGTACGGACCGGTAGATAATAAAACATACACAGAAATAAGAACAGGGCTGACTGGTTAAATGCGAACCACAGCTTATAAACTAGGTGTTGACTGACTGGTTAAATGCGGACCAACGGCTTAACCTACAACAGTAGACGGTTGAATAACAACGAGAATAAATCCAAGTAATTAGCCAATTTGATGAACTGTCTTTTGACAATAATATGTCTTGAAAATAGTTATTCAGTTTGAAAATAATTCGGTTGTGATGACAAGAAACTGCATGGACAGTCAGTCATACAGATCAAACAATGTAAGTGAAAATAATTTAGTTGAATCAAAAATATGTAACAAAAAAACAATTATGCAATTAAAAAACAATTGAAGTTTGAAGATTCCAAGAACAAAACAATGGATATGAATTTAAAAAATAATCAGTTGATTATTCAAAATGAGTTACAAGAAATTTAAATTTTGTACTAAGTCACCTTAAAAAACCTGATGCAACAAAAATGCAAAGTCTCAAAGGGTATTGAAACAGATTCTAAAAATACTAAATTGATTGAAAGATAGTTGATATTGATTTAGTTTTATCACCTCGTATAGATTAACATATGATGATATAAATTGATCGCACCAATACTAAATAATCAGTTATTTCATACGAAAATATCTAATGCTGAAAACATAACCTAATTTGGTAGTTATTTCAAAATGTAAATAATGGAGTAGAAATCACACGACGTTAAAAAAAGGGGAATGAACTCTGAATAAGGGACAATGGAATAATTAAATGCAGTGACATTTATACTCATCTGAAAACATATCATGGGGCCAGGCCTTGTCCAAAGTAAGGCACAGGAAAGTGAAAGAGATCCACGATGGATCCGAGACCGGCGACGATGCGGTAATTGGTTGGCAGGAGTCAGATGCACTCCTCAACACCCAAGTACAATGAAGCGGCGAAGACCAAGATGACGACTCAAGACCGACGTTCTGCGATGTCCTCAATGGAGCATCAAGGTGATGATATCCCGTCGACGACGTGGACCGACGTATACTTCAGGGATGGAAATGATCATTTGAAGTAGACGTGGATACAAGTGGAAGAGCAGGACAGAAGAGATGTATGCCAATTGACGATACAAAAAAGTTCATACGGAACTGTACTACTAAGTTGGGAACTTAGTTCAATTGTAATAAATCCTAGTGAGTAATTTGAGCCGCGTTCAACAGGATGAAGCACGGAGACGAGAGGCACTCACAGCAGAGGCTAACTAGCAGGTATTGGACTCCGAGAGAGACGAACGATGGTCGTCTGTGGAATTGCTATGGAGCAAATTCCCGAGAGAAGAGAAGGCAAACGCTGGTTGCCGAACGAGCTGGTTCACGTTGAACACGGAGACGAAAATTGTAACAAGAGTCCAAGAGGAGTTCAAGTACACACAAGTTTTGAGTCCAAACCTGAATAACATAAAATTACTCACTGGAAGTTATTGACGAATTGTTCACATTGAAAAAAGTTGCAGGATGAAAAACAATTTTGAGGATAACGATGCACATTAAAACTTGATGAAAACACTAGATTAAAACTGTAAGCGTGGCCTTGTGCCATGAACACTAACATATTTGTCACGGAGCATAATTACTTGGAAATTAATTACATTGAGAAGATTAATTGAAATTAAGACACAATGATGTTAGGAACACCAAGTGTTGGTGAAAAAGTGAAAGAAATGTATTCCATCAAGGAAATACATGTAAAAGACGCTACACCGACGTTAACTGAAAATCAACCCTTGACGCCATATTGATGAAGAGTGTAGCTTCATCGACAAGAAGCCGGAAGTGCCTCAAAAGTTTAGCTTCCCATGCACAATGGAAGCATAGGAAAGATGACGCGGGAAACGAAGCGTCATCTGAGAATAAACAATACAAAAGAAAAAGAGAGAAAAACTTGAGTGGCAAAAAACAAATTCTAATTTTAGGATTCACATAGAAATAAATAGGATTTACATAGAAGAGTTTCCAACCTAGAACAACCAGAGCTACCAATCTATACGGAAACAACTTCCTAGCAATAAATGACGTATTATAGTGACGTAATCTACCGACGCAGACGACACGTTTGCGAGGCAAATACAAAATGGAAAGAATAAACTAGGGACTAATGAGATTTGATTCGCGAGATTCAACACATGTTTTGTAAATTTGAGCGTTACAAATCGCTGAACCTAATCTTCGGTATACCGAATAAGACTTGATAGGCCTTCATATCTAAGGTACGCTACAAATGGGGAATGGGACACGGTGTCATCGAACTATCAACTACTGATACCAAAGTCCTAGTAATCAAGTAAAATTCAATTTAAGATTTAATTCCTCAGCAACTATAGTCATACACTCTCCTAACACCGACGTATTTATAATTTGGATCAGGGTATGGGGGAACTAGAAAAATTGAATTTTAACGCTTTGTGGATAATCTACAGGAATACAACGGATAAGAAATATCTAGGATGTCACGTAGTTGCAAATGAATATGGAAAAAAACTCATGTAATATTCTGACAGCTGCCCACGCTTTCTCAGGCAGTAGTACTACTAGTAAATTACGGACGAAGAATGGAATTCATATTGAGATGAGATCCAATACATACACTTTACTAGAGAAAATTGGTTAGGAGGAACTGTGTGAAGAGGATCTCATTGATTGCAAGAGAATAATTATTTATAAATCATCTCGAGAAAAAAGGAGAAACCTGTGTTAACGGCCCATATAGAATTACAATTTTCAATCCATCTTCTCTGTAAGAAACATTATAATCAACTCTTCAGGTAACACCCGACAGCTTCAGACGTTCGTTATTTCTGTGCACAAACTTATTTAAGGAATAATCCATTAGTAGACGATAGATACGTGCAGGAATACATTCAACTTATTACCATTTCAAAACACAAACTCATTCAAGGAATAATCCATTAGTAGACGATACATACGTGCAGGAATACATTCAACTTATGACCACTTCAAAACACAAACTCATTCAAGGAATAATCCATTAGTAGACGATAGATACGTGCAGGAGTACATTCAACTTGTTACCATTTCAAAATACAAATTCATTCAGGGAATAATACATTAGTAGACGATAGATACGTGCAGAAATACATTCAACTTGTTACCATTTTAAAACACAAACTCATTCAAGGAATAATCCATTAGTAGACGATAGATACGTGCAGGAGTACATTCAACTTGTTACCATTTCAAAATACAAACTCATTCAAGGAATAATACATTAGTAGACGATAGATACGTGCAGGAATACATTCAACTTGTTACCATTTCAAAACGGTCTGAATGGGAATACTGGATGAATCAATCGAAAGTTAGTGAAATTATCATTATAATATTTCTGTTGGAAAACAATTTGATTGAACATTCGAATTTTCAATTCATTTTGCTTTGATACATATCTGTTTTTATAATGGATATGATTTCTCGAAAGTTTATGACAAACTAAAAATTCATCAAAGCTTAACATTTTCATACTAAAAATCATTTTTAAGATGCTGAATGAATGATGAATAATGAATTATATTTCCACCATAAAAATTAAGAAATTTCACAAAAAATTTTTGGACATAATCATTTCAATAAATTTGGAATAAAAACAAGAACACATAAATGTTATCATTATTCTATGTGATGATTTCCAATGCTGATTGACCTCAAAGTTTCCAATTTTAAAGATGCTGAAGAACACTTTCAATCAATTTTTGGGAAAAATGGGAATAAAAAACAGAAGACTGTTCACTCTTGCTCACAGATGACAGCTCACTGTTGGAAGTCCTGTCCACGATTCAAGCTACAGATGCTTGAATAAGTGTTTACGGATTTTTTGTTCAAAGAATGAAGCTGGTCATAGCTGAATAGTAAGTGGACTGATACAATCGAGCAGATGAGTCATTATTCCAGTTTAACACTCATGAGCATTGTAGGACTGAGGTTGAGCTGAACAAACCTTTGATTATTTATGAAAATTATTGAGCAATCTATGTGAATGGCCGAATAAGAACTCTCACCAACCCCTCTACTACCATAAACCTCACGACTACATTGCATTACTGGCAGATCTGGTTTTAAACCTCCTATTCAAAATGGCGTCCATGTGAGGCCAGTCCTTGTAGTTGGGTCGAAGATCGACAAATTCCTTAAAAGGATCAAAGAGCCCCATTGAATAATTATTCAAATGAGTATATATATATATATATATATATATATATATATATATATATAGGTATATATGTAGGTATATATATACAGATGAAATATACTAGGGTAACTATGTAATGGTACCCTGAGAAAAGACAAGAATAAAGATCACGCAATGTGAAACTATTAAGAGTCTTCAGGTGATTGACCTATGTTTAAATGGAGATTTGCTTTATTAGTAATTCATCATTTTTGGCTATTTTGTCTGAAATAACCAACAATGATGAATGACTAATATATAAAAGCGAAAAGGAACTGAATCATTCACTCACTCATTCATTCATTATTCAACAGAACTAAAAATCTACTGGACCAAATACGTTCAAATTTGACAGGTTTGTCCAGTTGGCCATCTACACACAGGCTCTGCTGAAGTATAGAAATATTTTATTGGATGTAAAGTTCAGCCTAATGTTAAGACGCCCAAGATTGGCGGCTTTTTGGCGTTTCTCCTACGTTTTCTAGGCCTTCTCAAGAACTAATTGACAGATCATGATCGGACTTGGTACAGATGTGCAGTAAAGTTCCAGATATTTTGTCTTGAGAGGACTTCAGAATTACGCCAAAGATACGCCCAAGATTGGCGGTTTCCCTTGAGTTCCCTAGTAGCGTTTTTTCTGCATTTTCTCACATTTTTCAATAACCGATTGAGAGGAAATGTTCAAATTTGGTATAGAAGTTCAGCTAGCGTCTAGATATTTTGTATTGAGAGGAATTCAAAATTACGTCAGAGATACGTTCAATATAGGCCCTTCTACAGCGTTGCTCAAGCATTTCCGAGCGTTTTTTAGAGGGTTCCCTTTCTCAAGTTTTTCATTGAGTTTTCAAATCATTTTTCTACATTTCTCAAGAAAACTGTTACTCCATAGGGTCAGATATTGATGTTTGTTTAGTTTGTTTTGACGAAACAGACGTTTTGAAAGGTTTAGCGTTCGAGGAGAAACTACAAATGAACTTGATTGGAGAAAAGATTGATGAATTCGATGATTCAGAGATGCTAACGAACAAATTGACAAACGCTCTCAGAACAACAAGACAAATGCTATGCAACGAACAAGAGAACAAGAAAAGGAAATTACCAAGGGAAATAAGTAAATTAGTGGAAAAAAGGAACGATTTATAGAAGAAAGAAGATTGAATTCAGCGAAACTTTAACGCTTATAAGGAGAGAATGGAACGAAAGGACAAACAGGAAGGAAATATATGATTTGAGGGAGACTATCAAGCTCGGCAATAGCATCAAGCAATTCAATAGGCTACAGCAACTTGGTGTAGCAGCACGATGATTGCCATGAAGGATGAAGGTGGAATCGAAGTGAGATAAATAGAAGGAATATTAGGAATCATCTGTGATTTTTATTAGAAGCTCTGCCATGTCGATGAATGTGAAGAAGACATTTTTGGTTCAGGAAGTGAAGAACAGCAGAGTAACGAAGGTGAAGATGAAGAATACCCGCCTATGACAATCGAGGTGAAGCGAGCAGTTAATCGCCTAAAGGAAGGGAAAGCAGGCGGCCCGGATGGAATCACTATAACGAACACCTTAAAGCAGGCGGAAATGCAGTCATCGAAATATTGACAAAGCTGTTTAATACATGTCTCAGGTGCACCAGAGTTCCAGAAATATAGTTAAAATCCAGCCTGATACTGCTTTTCAAGAAAGGTGATAGAAAGGGAATTGAAAACTATCGGTCCATAAGTCTTCTATCCAGTATTATATAAAGTATTTATATCGGTTATAACGCATCGGATAGATAATTACCTGACTGAATCAACTTCTGTCGATCAAACTGGTTTCAAGAAGAACTTCTCAACCCTGAACAACATACTTGTATTGCTGGAGCTGATAAGGAACTCGAAAGACTATAAATTCCCACTGGTTCTGTTATTTATAGATTTTGAGAAAGCGTTCGTCAGTGTCACAACAAAATCCGTATTAGAAACACTTTCTGAACTTGGTATAAGAGTAAAATATCTAGATTCATTCAAGTTCATCCATGAAAGAATGAAAATCGAGAGGAAAAGAAAAAGTCGTGGAAGTGAGAAGAGGATAAGGCAAGGCGACATTCCATCAGACAAAATATTCAACGCAGTCCTTGAAACATTCTTTAGAAATCTGGATTGGAATGAGAGTGGAATAAATATCAATGGTAGAAACACCTTGAAATTTGCAGATCATGTTATGCTAATAGGAAGTAGCACAGAAGAAGTTCGCTACATGCTAATGGACCTAATCGGAGAGACAAGGAAAATTGGACTGAAGGTGAATTTTAACAAGCCGAAAGTCATGACATTCAACTGCGAAGAAAAGGATATAACACTGGAGAAAGAATAGAAAATGTTGAAAATTTTATTTACTTGGGGGAGAAGATTAGAAAATACAGTCAATGGGGAGAGATCACTCGAAGAGTTGCGTTGATCTGGTCGATGTTCAATCGGTCTTAAGTCTGGTGATAGACTTATCTCCGGTTGCTGATTTGGAGGTTTTCCATAGCCTCCAGTGTGTTCACTAACTGATTTTGAGGTGGGTTATCCGCGAATGATGAAACTAGGATTAATATCGGTCCAAATCATATTGCCTATTAAAATTTATTTGAATAATAAGTAAAAATTGAGCCCAGCCAAATTTCAACTCTATCACAGCTCATGTGACAATCGAAGCAAACTGGTTAATCTGTATAATTAACCTTGTATAATTATGAATCATTACTCATCATGTAGTTTCACAAACAAAAAAGATTTTATAGCACCACCATCATATTACTATGGTTGTTGAACACCATTGTTCACTCTATGTTCCATCTCGTTTAATTCCAACTCGTATAACTCGTATCTTTCCAATGAGATAAACTGAACTTCTTCGAAGAGAAGATTGCAAAACTATGATAATTATCCAAGATAAGTTACGATGTGGTTCATGCCTGAACAAAGGTTAGCTTTCCTTCACGTTCACATTATTTAGTCAGTTTTTTATTTATATACGTTGCATCAAAAATGAAAAAGAAGGTAAGCATACAGGTGATGCGATCTAAGACGTTTCTCTTACTTAGTCTTAGATATGAATTGGCTATTGAGATAGGTAATGTCTTGTCAGACAGCACAAATTGTTCATGTTCAATAAGATTGCGATTGTGAAGTTCAAGTATTCTACTGGAACATTTCAAAACAAAATATAACATGTGCATTTTTTTCTAGGTTATTGGTAAAAGTTGATGCTCATCAACCTTTTCTACATAATGATTTTGGGAATTTCCTAGGAATGTACAATAATGTAGGGCAATACTCCCTAAAAACTGTTCAATCACATTATTATATATATATATATATATAATATATATATATATATATATATATATATATATAGAGAGAGAGAGAGAGAGAACTGAAGTAAGTAGGTAAATAAATAGAGCTATAGCCCACGTTGACTTTGGTTTCATGAGTTGACAATAATCAAGGGAATGAAGAGATAACAAGAGGAGAAGGGAAAGGAAAGAAAAGTGTCAAGGTATACGTATAAAAAATGGAAGGGTGATATCTTTGTTGATACAACTCAGAAGATTGATGAAACAAGTCCATCAATAAGTAATCATATCATGAGCACAAACTAATCCATGTCAACACTTTTTATGGCTGTATTGTAAAACCTTGAATACTGTAAAACTAAAACAAAATCATTTTCGTAGCTTCAATAATCAGCCAACAATAAACGTGAGGACAAAGTTTTAATTTCCTCATGTTCATTTGCTTATCGATTGAGCTATAGGCTACTGATTCAGACAAATTGAACATAAATATAGTAATATGCAGTTCACAAGGCTAAATTGATGCATAAACCTAAGTTGAACAGTATAAATTAGAATCTCACATTGTATCTTCTTATTGTTTAAAACTCAGGATTTGATAAAAGTATTGTTTATCATAAAGTGCGATAATAAGGGTAGGATTGAATGTGTTGAATCTTCACTAGAAGCTTGCACCAAACTAATAAATGGGAATTGAATGAGTTAATGGGAACAGAAAGAATGAGTGAGAGAGAGCGAGAGAAGAGTATGTGTGAGAAAGGGAAGTTGAGAGTTTTATACCAGACCACAATATGTCAATCATCAAGTAGAGATGTGGCGCGAAGTTTTCAGCTTTAACATTGGATAACTTTTCAAATGGAGCACTATCATGAGGCAAGATTTCATTGACTGACTTTCATTGACTAAAAGGAATAAAAAATGTATTGCTGGACTAAGATGCTAACCCTCAAATCCAATCTACTGTAATTTGTTTTTGGTTAACACTGGGTACTGAGCAAAATGTGGTCTAGGCATTTCGGGTTGTCGACAATAATATCAAATGTGAGTGAGTAAAATATGGAGAAGGAGCTCGAACTTGAAGAGTTGGAATTGAATGATTTAAAACCCAACTTACAAGGAATGTAAAAAAGATAAAGATCGTAAGCATTTCGAACACAACTACTACTTTATCTTAGCTTCTTAGCCTAATTGGAGCAACGCAAAAATCCATTGCCATATTTCTTAGCATGTATGTTGGGTTAATGGAATGAATCGAAATACTCCAAATTCCATGTTTATCATGAGAGCAATTCCGAAATGATGTAACAAAAAGTTATGTTGGAGACCACAAAAAACACTGTATATTAACTTCGCATCTAATAAAGTGAGTAATCCACTTCTCAACGAAGATCGAAAACGTACAACCTCATTTTCATAGAAAATTTTGATATCTTAGGATGATTTTAATTGGAATTAAATTGATCGGGTTATTTTAATAGGAATCATAAACTTCAGAGTCACAATTCACTTGACGACTTCTAGTTCACTTGTAAAGGTTTTTTCCCTTGAAACTCACCAAACAATAGCAGAACAACTAGTTTCTTTCCAAGACATTATGTTATCAATGATAATATTATACACCATTCATTGCAGAGACAAATATTCTGTGATCAAGTTTCATAAATTTTCTAGCTGAAACATATCATATTATTCTCAATAAATAAGTTCAGTTTATGTTAAAAATTATTGATTGATACCTCTATTTATTATTCCAATCACATTTTATCGTAAATCTTATTTTGTAAGATATGTTTGTTCTTTCTCATTGACTCAAGGAATCTTAAGCATCTCTGGAATCTTATTGGGAGGCAAACTGAAAATTATCTCACATATTGATGTATTTTTAAAATCTCTTCTCATTACCTACTTGCCAGCTTCCAAGAATTTCTCTAACAATGATATCATGTTATTCATCAGAGGCAGAAATAATTAGTCTCATGTTGAATGAATTGACAAGAATACTCAAATTCTTATGAACAGTTCTCTTGTAATTGAAGATGTTTCTTCACTACAGAGTTAATTTTGATAATCTCACTGTAACGTGTAAATGCGCAATCTAGAAAATAATAATTTTGTGATCTAAAAATATCAATTTTGTGATTGCCTGACGTTTTTCCCACAGTAACTGGAGATTCCCTTGTCCAATTGTGTAGAAAACATAAACAAATTATCCAGATTGTTTACATACGTATGTTAGTTGCTAAACAAGTGATTTACAAGTTATGACTCTTGTACAAGGAGGAAAATTGTATGGGAACTAATATTGGAATCAAAATATCCACAAATTTTACATTGCTGGCTTGCTCAAGGAACAGTATGTTTCAAATCCAATTCGGAAGAGACGGAAATGAATCAAAACTATCTCATTCTCTCTCACTCCCTAACTCTTCGTCTTTTTTGTCCCATTCAGGAAGTTGAGATAAATGTAATGTCAAATGGACAGTATAAAAGAATTGCTTCAGCAGGATTATTCCTCGAATTGAACTTATTCTCCCAAAGAGTTGGAAGAATTGTAGTCTACAACAGTGACCTTCGATAAATTAAGAAAGTATTTACCGTAAAACAGATGTTGTAATCCTAGTTGACAGCAAATTCAAGTCATGTCACGCGCACGTACATGATACAATTGATGAAGCGAATTTTACCACTCAAGATTGCAGGAATGAGATTCTGTCCAGATTACTACGTTGTTCTCTTCTTATTACAGTTGATATTTATTACTTTTGAACACTTTTAGCTCAGCGAACACAAAACTGACACGTTGGAGTAGGCGCGAACTACAGAGCAGAGCACAGCACTGTTCTGTTGCCAAACAGCGACTGCTCATACATTTAAAACATCCCTAATAACAATCTAATAGAATAGCAATATAATCATACAGACAGACCAGCAACGAATAAAGGAGGAGCCTTCGTTGCTAAGGGTTGCCTGATTTTTGTCCAGGCTCCGCCTCCCGGTCTCCCTCCTTCAACTACCCCTAAATTCTCACCCCCCACACTATTAACCCCCAACCACCTCACAAATCATAATAGAGAACAGCATTATTCAGATTGAATTTATTATTCCTGTACCTTTAGCTTCTCCGGTTGCCTCTCAGGCCCCTCCCACTCCAGCTGCAAATTATAGACGCTTTTATTAAAAACGATGATGTAGACTACGATAATTATTACTATTATAATCAACATCGGCGTTTCAATTCTCCCATCTGATCCCATCTCACCTCAGCTCAGATAAACATTCATTCTTCTCCTTTTCTTCTCCGTATCCTCCTTCTTCTTCATCACCTCCTCATTCACCAACACGTCCCACACCACCTCTTCTCCTTCCCCAACTTCTCTTTCTCATTACCTACCACCTCCTTCTCTTCCTCCTCTTCTTCATTCCCTATCACCTCCTCCTACCCCTCACCCTTCTCTTCATGCGCATCCTCCTACACATCTTCCTCCTCATCCGACTCTTCCTCCTTCTTCTCTTCCCTCTTCCATCTCCTACTGCACGACCTCCACGTTCTCCTACTCATCCTCATCCTCCTCTTCCTCCTCTTCCTCCTCTTCCTCTTCTTCCTCCTCTTCCTCCTCTTCCTCCTCTTCCTCCTCTTCCTCCTCTTCCTCCTCTTCCTCCTCTTCCTCCTCTTCCTCCTCTTCCTCCTCTTCTCCTCTTCCTCCTCTTCCTCCTCTTCAGGAGATCAGAAAAACGATTTCATCAGAAATGAAATCAATCAGGGTTGAAATAGGGGAGCTTCGTCAGTCTCTTAATTTTGTCTCGTCATTGATGGATGAATACAAGATTAAAATCGAGAAATATAAATCTGATTACAAATCTATTATTGAAGGAAACAACTGCTTAAAAAATAAAATGGTCGATATGGAAATACACCTTAATGAGCTGCAACAATATACGAGAGCAAATAACCTGGAACTTCACGGCTTGTCTTTTACCAAAGGAGAAGATGTGAATTTGATCGTCAAAGATGTTGAAAAAATGTCTCAATATTAATATCAGAGGAAAGGAAATTGACATTGCACATAGACTTCCTGCCACCAAGGGCAAAATTCAACCGATCATTGTAAGATTCACTAGTCGAGCAGTAAGAAATAATTTTATTCAGAATTATAGAAAACATCTTAGAGAGCTCAAGGATAAAGCTAAAATGAATGAAAGAAATGAGAATGGAGGCGATCTACAAACGCCACTAAGAACTGTGCTGAATGTGAATAAACATTTGAATGACGGACCCGTGTACTTAAACGAGAATCTCTCACCTTTCTATAAGGAACTGCTTTATTCAAAGAGATCATTTGCGAAGAATCGAAACTACAAATTCGTATAGACCAGAAATGGGAAAGTTTTCATGAGAGAAAATGAAGAGACCAGACTCATTTGAATTCCTGTAAGGCTGATTTGTACAACCTTTGTGCGGAATCGTGGATTGTAAACGAGACTTCGGTAAGTGAATAGGACCGAACTTGGAGCAGGAAAAGAAAAAATAGACTGTTATTGATTGGTTTTTGTTTTTCGCGATGGCTGATGTAGAGGAACTCTTTAATTTATATGATGGTGATAATAGTCCAACAAATGAAATAAATGATTATTTAAGCTACTTACCTGCTAGTGAAAATAAAGATGTAACGTTTTCCAATATTTATGTAAAGAATGTCCGTAGTTTGGGCAGAAATTTCAATAAATTTTTGTGTATTATTCAAAACTGTGAAACTTCTTAAGACATAATAATCCTCACAGAAACATGGATGAATGAAAATATCCCTTTTACATTCAACATTCCAGGTTACAGGGTGATTAATAAAAGTTCAAAAGTTAAGAAATGCGATAGTTTATGTATATATGTGAAAGATACAATAGACTTTACTACATTAAACTGCGATATTGAAGAATGCAACTCTATATGCCTTAATATTAAAACCATCAGTGGTAAATATTTAAATTTGATTGGCATGTATAGATCCCCTACCTGCAATGTACCTAGATTCTTAACTAGTTTAGATAATTATATAACATCAATTCCAAGGGATATTGACGTCTGTGTAGCAGGTTATATGAACTTGAACATGAGTTTAAAGAACAAGCTCATTATTGAGTATATAGACATATTCAGTAGCAACGGATTTAAGTCTTATATAAATGGAAATACAAGAGTAACAGAGACTTCGATGTCTTGTCTGGATCATATTTTTTTAAGAAATAATGATAGAAAATTAAATTGTAAAATGGGAAATATTTTGAAGACTCATGTTTTAGATTACTTTTCGGTTTCTCTTCATCTGTGATATGTAGACTGTATTGTTAAGGATAGAATAGCTCCCGTGAATATTGGGAAAATCAATTATGACATCTTAAGACAGTTATTGGCTGAGGGAAGTTGGTCTCCTATTATAAATGTGTTTTTGATGATGTCAATGATATAGTTGAATATTTTAGAAATACTTTGAACAGACTTATTGATAAATCAACTGGATTTCAAATACTCGAAAATTTTCTGGCTATTGGGGAGAAATTCAAGCCTTTCAACCTACAATAAATTACTAATGTATTGACAAATTCTTCGGCCTGTGTGGTTGTATGGCATCCAGCTGTGGGGCTGTGCAAGAAAAAGTAACATCAACACCATCCAGAAATTCCAGAACAAGGTTTTGAGGAATGCTGTCAATGCTCCATACTTTGTCAGAATCCCGGATCTCCACAGGGACCTGCAGATGGAAGAAGTCGATGTCATGATCACAAAGGCTGCCAGAAACCATGAAGAGACTCTACATAATCATCAGACATTCAAGCACTACACCTCATTGACAACTCTAATACAGTGAGAAGACTGAAAAGGAAGAAGCCTACAGATCTCGTTTAAATGTAGTAAGAGTGATTCTGAAAGAAACATTGCATGGGCATTGCTCACTTAGACTGTGAAGGAGTTAATACCCCTTTAATGTCAAACTTTAACGTATTAATTTAAGCTAGAATTGAACTGTTCATTAACCAAAGTGTTAGATTGCAGTCAATTACAATAAAAAAAGGGTAAATCAATTCAGTTGAAGAATGTTTCTCATAAGAATAGAGCATTTAAACCTTGGATTGTTCCGGGATTAATGAAATCAATAAATTAATGTTAAAGATAAAATGTATAAAAAAATGAAGCAAGAGCCTTTTAACATTAAAATAAAACAAGATTTAAAAGAATATAGAGAAGTCTTAAATAAATTGATCACAACTGCTAAGACAAATTACTATAAAAAATCAAATGAATAAGTGCAATAATAACCCTAAAAATCTTTGGAAATGTATTAATGAAATTATAAATGAGAAAAATTCAGGCAGAGATAAAATTAGCATGAATGCGAATACTTTGAACGACTATTTTGCATCGGTTGGAATGAAACATGCACAAAATATAAAGATAACCAATGATGAAACTGAGTTACAGTTTGAGAAACATGATCACCATTTTCAAAATTCTTGGTTCATGAAACCAATTGGTTCCACAGATATAGAAGAAATAATCAAAAGTTGAAAAAATAGCTGTAGTCCAGGCTTTGATGGCTTAAGTAATATTACATTAAAACGCAGATCAGAATATATTTCAACTCCTCTATTTTACATTATGAATAGAATATTTAGGACAGGAACATTTCCAAATTATTTTGAAATCGCAAATTTAAAACTTTTATTAATTTAAAAGTGGAGATAAAAAAACCCTAGCAGCTATAGACCCATTAGTCTTTTAAGAAATAATTATAGCAAAAATAGCAGATAAATGTATAAATAAGAGTTTATTGAACTATATTAATACATATAATATTATTCATATGACCTGTCTCGGCATATTTACCAATAAAAATAAAAACAGCCTGAATCAAAAGTATTTTGAAAGTAGGCGCCAATCTCTGAGTTCATAATCTCCTATTGCCGATAACAGAGGCCGCTCCTTCCATACACCTGATATAGATTGATCGGCCCAAAACAAAAATATTCTACAGATAATAATATTTTCCAAATTATTAAAAAATTAAAGTTATTCGAGATAAAATAAAATATTAAATTCTATTCACCACCTATCCTATTCCCTTCCTTGATTTGGTAATTGAGTGTGACATCACATCTCGGAAGTGCGGTGAAAAAAAGCTTATCAGTTTGTCGTGTATGTGTCGGGTCGTGCCCTTTGATGGTGTGCTGAGAACTGAACGTGCTTCATATGTGAAGGAGAGATAATGCATATACGTCATTGTTGTATCGTGTCGGCCGGATGAGGACTACATACTATTATATAGCAGTGAGTTGTATATATATATATATACTTGAAGCACATAACAGAAGACACTTCAAAGTTTGTAATATATATATAAATAGAAATGGGAGACACAAGATATAAATAGATTGAAAACACTCGAAAACTTACATTAGAAATGGGGGAAATTTTTGGAGACTAAGTCTCCTTCCTCAACCGAGCAGACTGCAGTTTTGAATCCAACGGTCGACCACAGAGTGTGCATGGAAAGATAATTGTAGCAGCAGAGACCACAGATTACTCGATGCAGACAGATGGAGAGAAAAAGGGTACAGATTCAGGGGACATTATGGGGTATTTAGGGGGCGGTTACAAACGGGATATTCAAGATTTGAGTGAGTTATGAATAAGAAAAGGTGGAGCTTATGAATTGATAGAAAAGAGGAGATTTAAAATTGGAAATAAGAAAAGAATTAGACTAGAATTGGAAAAATGAATTGTAGAATTGAACTTGAATGGAATTTATTTTTCATTTTTATTAAACATTAAATATATTTTTGATAGCTGTGGAATTTATTATGATATGATGAAATTTATTCCAATTGAATTGAACAGTTGGTAGCTATGGTACTATTGAGACCAGGACTGGAAGCAGCTCCAAGCACCCAAATAAAAGCCAATTCTTTCGTCTTGACATCTATGGAGGGGGCTGTGGGAGAAAGGTTGGCAAGGACTTTGACTTTGAAGCATTGGTCAAAGTTCTTGTTGTGTTCTGAGCCATGGGTAGGGATGGGTATGGAAGTATTCTTTTCAAAGGAAGCCCTGTGATTGTTGATCCGGAGGTTTAGGGCAGTGGTGGTTTCACCTATGTAGATGGCAGGACAGAAGTTGCAGGAAAGGAGGTGGATGCAATTTTTGAAGATGCAATTACTGGATTGATGGATTTGGTGGGTGTAGTTGGTGATAGGACTGGTGAAGGAGATAGAAGAATCAGTGATAGGACAGGTTTTAAGCAGGGGCGTTTGCAAGGTAGGGTACCAGGTGGAGTTGGGATTTCATCAGAGGTGAGTGATTTGTTTGTACCGAGAATTTTCTCGAGGTTGGGAGGCTGCTTTTAAATGAGTGTGGGTGGTTGCTGGAAAAGGTGTTTGGTAGAGGGATTGGAGGAGACGACATGGAACAGATCTTTAAGGACAGGTTTGAGGTTTTCAATTCTAGGGAAGTAGGTGGTACAGAGCTTTGGAGTTTGTGGGATTTGGGAATTTTTTGTGGTTGGATTAGTGTCAGTTTTGGAGGTGATTTGTTTCTGTAACAACCTTTCAGGATAGTTACATTTCAGGAGGGATTGATGGAGTTTTTTGAGGTACTGGTCGAGATGGTGGGGATCACTGCAAATTTTTTGGCCTCGGATTGAGAGGGAACGTGGGAGGGATCTTTTGATGTGGTAGGGATGGCAACTCTGAAAGTGTAGGAACTGTTGAGTGTGGGTGGATTTGGTGAAAGTATTGGTGGATAAGGTATTGGAGTTGGAAAGGATTACATTGACATCTGGAAAGTTGATGGAGGATTCAGAAATATTCCAGGTGAAGAAGACAGAGTAGTTGGAGTTGAGTTGATTGAAGAAGTGGGAGATCATGTATCATGTCCATGAGGCCATATGCCCACTTCCTCAATCCATTCCAACTACAAATTTATAGCCAAATTATCCTGCATATTCCATCACCACCACATGTCTTACCTCAGGCCAATTCCAATCCATTCAATAAATATATGCCGAAGAAATAGTGAATATTTCTAAATTGCGATTTCAAGATTATAAACCCCAATGGAACCAATTCGGTTTTCAAAAGGATAAAAGCACAATTGATGCACTTGCCTATTTATTGAAAATTGTTTCAAATAGTTCAAGTAGAAATGAAAAGACCTTGGCAATCTTCGTGGATTTGTGAAAAGCGTTTGACACGGTTCCACACAATAATTTATTCATTGAACTAGATAAACTGGAAATTAGTAGAATCGCCCTTGATCCAATAAAAAGCTACTTGTAAGACAGGTACCAGATTCTATCAATAGATTCTCAAAAAGGTTCTGTCACTTTAACTTTGCTTGGATTGCCTCAGGTAAAGGTCTTATCTCGTATTTTGTTCTTGCTCTATGTAATCGACCTTTTAAAATTAAAATTAGAATGTGGTAAATAATAATATTGTGTAACCTGGCTGGTTCAGGTCTAGTATCAGAGTTTTCAGGTCGCAACTGATCAATTTCAGCGCCACTGACATCACCTAATGACTGATTTTCAGGCAGCCGGGACCGACGTTTAACGTGTCCATCCGAAACACGGGAGTGGCCCGAGATAAATATCTTGACCGGGCCGGGATTTGAGCCCGGGCCTCTGAATCATAAAGCAAGCATCTGATCCACTTGACTACAGCCACTCCTATGTGGTATACTTGTGTCATTTGCTGATTATACAGCTATAATTTTCTCGCGGAAAAACTGGGATGATGCGTTCAGGGTTGCTGAAAGAGATATGGGTTAAACTAAAAGATTGCTGGAATTGAACACTCTGAGTTCGAATTTTCAAAAAACCAAATATGTCTCATTCTCAGCAAATGCAGCAGGAAAGCCTAGTATTCATATAAAAATATAAATTCACTCTGAGTGCACAGACAAGAATCTCTGCGTTTGTCCAATTATTGAAAATGTAAGTAACCTAAAATATTTAGGGATAATTATTGACAAATACCTTATAAATGGCATTCTCATTTAGCTTTTTTATGTAAAAAACTCGAATATATTTCTTTCAAATTCTACAAATCCTCAAGCCTCAGGAATTAAGAACAGTAAATTTTGCTCTGGTGCAATCCATATTAGAATATGGGATAACAATCTGGGGTGGGGCTTTCGATAATCATTTAAATAACTTATTCATCACTCAAAAGTGTATTTTGAAAACAATATTGAATAAACCTCTATTGCATCCAACCAATCTGCTATTTAAAGAATTTAATGTGATGACTGTATATGGCCAGTTTTACATGGCAGAGACATCGCTCCTGGAAGATCATATTACTGAAGATCATATTTCATATTTTGCAGCTCTCCTGTACTTTCACATGGGGATCTTACAAATAAGACGACAGATGTAACAACTACGCCAATGTTTGCTCAAAGTATGACTCATCACTTTTTCTCAAAGTCTAACTTCCTTAAAAATATAGATAGAAGATTTCTGATTTCGGATTTGGATTCAGCGACCCCAAATTCTTTAAAGCGTAAGTCCCATTTTCAAAAATACCCGAAAACAAGGGAGTTATAGCTGTTTTTAATATAGCTTTCCATTATCATTTGATTATATAGTAAACGTACTAAGATAATAATACTCCTGCCTCACAAAGGGACAGGCAAAGGTTTCAAGAAGTTTTTGAACACCTGAGAAGTTTAAACATAAACATTTTCAATTTCTAAAAGTTCTAGTTTTCCAAAAAAATATTGAACTATGAAAAGATGAATCCAAATATGGAATCATAAATCATCTCCACTCATCACCCAATAAAATAGGAGGAAAAGGAATGTTGTACAGTAATATTCACTAAATTTCAGTTGTCATTCAACAATCCAATTTATCAGGTTCAAATCGTTGAATATCACTTCAAATTACCAGCAATTATTGACTATTTCTTTTTAACTTCCATCCAACTCTTGGCAACTTCATTCCGGTCCTTGTAGATGTCAAGACTTTTATCCCAAAGAGCAGGTCGGTTGCAAACTGCAGTAATCAACAGCTCCACATCAAACTCAGACATCGCGTAATGACAGGTGTCAAAGTCAAGTCAAGTAAACAACTGACAAGTCAACAAGTGTCAACTGGAGAAGTGAGTGAGCAAGCACAGTGCTGCCATAATGCGAAAAGCATAACCATTGTACCAACTATTCTAAATTATTGTACTGTATTTCGTGAAGCCATGCTTTGTTAAAACCAGTTACTCAGAAAGCGTTTTTTGTTGTTCGATGTTTTGTCGTCCTTATGAATTCTGTTGAAGCAAACATAATGTTATTGAAGAAGTTGTGCTGAACCTGTATAAAGAATTCATAGAATTCTTAGAATTTATAGGAACGGTAGAAAATCAATTTTACAAAAATCGATGTACATGTAACTGGATTTAGAAGATCAATACGATAATGTGCTCTATCACAATTAATTCACAGAAATGTTTAAGTGATAACGTTGGGCGCAAACCTTCTGCCATGAGGAGACAAATAAATTTATGAAAAGCTTGATAGCTTGAATGGTGATTGATTGATTGATTGATTGATTGAGTACTTTATTTATGTAGATTACAATATATACTGTCTTATACACTTATATACAATAGCTTACAATACAGCAAAATTATAGATGAATTTACATGATATAGACTAAGAAAATAATTATTGAACTGTATATGATATGAAAAAGCAATTAATTTACATGAATTGGCAGAGCTTTGGACATATCAATGTCCATTCTTTGGAAAGAATATTAAAAATATCCTCCCCACTAACTCTCTACCAAAACGTTGATTTCATTATTTAAACTAAGGATTTATTTATTAATGGAAATATTGTGAAAGTTTTAATCAATATGAATATTTAAGAGAAAAAAACAGAAAATTGATAAAGTAAAATAATTATATAGGTAGATAAGATCAAATAATTGATTAATAAAATGAAGTAGGCTGAAAGTAGATCAGGGTAATCAACTTCCAGTAATATACAGCAGTATGCAGTGGATAATTGAAATAACATGAGTTTATATTATATATATATATACAATTCGTTCTATAACAGGTTTAAAGGTTTGTATTTGTGGGATGGGTGGGGGATGGTTGTCATGTGATCGTTCTAGGGCCATACAGTTTCAGTCATTTGTTCCAAAAAACAGAAACAGGAAGTGCATTCCATGCACGACAGGGACTGACTAAGAAGGATTTTGTGAAAATAGTAGTTCGATGATTGGGTATCCTTAAAGTACTTTTTCCAGTTCTAGTATGTGAAGCATCTATCCTCCTACCTTCAGAGACAAATTTGAAATCATCTTTAATATAGTTCGGATTACCGTATTTCAAGATATCTCTAAGAAGCTTGACTATTCGAAGAAGCCTTTGATTGGGAAGCTTTAATGTTGAACTAGCAATGTGGGCTGGGGTGATATGATCATGGTGTTGGAGAGAATAGACGAAACGTAGACAATAATTTTGGCAACGCTGTAGTTTATCATTCAGAGTGACTTGCATATCGTTAAGAACATAATTACAATACATTAAATGTGGGAAGATGAGAGATTGAACCAATAATAATTTAATGTTTCTAGGGAGAATATCGTGCATTTTCTTCAATGCATGCATGGCTGAGAATACCTTTTTACAAGTTTTGTTCACTTGTTCTGACCAGTCAAGAGTATTATTCATAATAATGCCTAAATTTTTAACTGAGCTACAGTAAGGAATGTCATTACCATCTACACTAATTTTGTGAATCGATTCAAGGTCAATATTGTTTATAAGACGAGAATATCCAATTATAATGGGCTGTGTTTTGATGGGATTAAGCTTAAGGTCATTTTTCTTTGTCCATTCCACTATCGAATTGATATCCTGATTCATTATTCCAACTGTTTCGTTAATTTTTGTTATGGGACAGCTTAAATATATTTGAAGGTCGTCTGCATAAGTATGGAAACTGGAGAATTTGATAATGGAAGAAAGGTCATTAGCATACAAAGTGAAGAGGAGAGGGCCTAAAATTGAACCTTGTGGTACTCCATGCATAACGTTTTTCCAAGTAGACTTTTTGTCACTGACAGATACACATTGTTTCCTACCTAATAGATAGGATTTTAACCAAACTAACGAGTTGTGACTGAAACCAAGAATAGCCGACTTATTCAGAAGGACTGTATGATCAACAGTATCAAATGCTTTAGAAAAATCAAATAGGGTGAGGATGGTGCATTTTCTTTGGTCCATAGCTAACCTTATATCATGAGTGACACGAAGCAGAGCTGTTTCAGTTGAATGGAATTTTCTAAAGCCTGATTGAAAGTTATGAAGCTTACTATTGTTGTCTAGAAATTTTACAACTTGAGCATGAATGAGTCTTTCTAGCACTTTGGACAATGCAGGTAAAATACTGATTGGTCTAAAATCCTCAACTTTATTGGGTGATGGAACTTTATTTAGAGGGCGAACCAGAGCAAACTTCCAGTTTTCAGGGAAAATGCCTTCTTCAATTGACTTGTTGAAAATGTATGTAATAGTTGGTAAAACAGCAAATAACATTTTCTTCATAAATTTAATAGAAATTTTGTCAACACCTGTAGCATTACTATGAATACGTTGAATTGCTCTGAAAGTGTCTTCTTCTGAGATTGGATGGAAATGAAATTGATCAGTAATTGGTAAATCTAAGTTTGTAACCTGCTCTTCAAGATCATCGATATGATTAGCAATGACAACTTCATCGCGTTGGTTAGAGTGTGAAACGAAATGGTCATTTATATTGTCCAATGGTAAGTCAATTTGTGGATTCGATTTCTGTTTGCCAAGCCCGAATTCTTTTATTCCCTGCCAAAGTGATCTAGAGTCTTGTCTGTTGTTTGTCATGAACGAATTCAAGTACCTAATCTTTGAGTTCCGTAATTCCTGTTTAACTCTATTTCTAAGGCTCCTATACTCTATCAAACTGTCCAAGTCAAATGTCTTTTTAAATTTTCTATGTGCTTTGTCTCTACGTCCCATCATCTTAAGTATGTCTCCAGTCATCCACGGTACTCGTCGTTTTCTATTATTCCTCCTTGTCACATAAGGTGCATGTTTGTCATACAAAGTCAAAGTCCAATTCTCGAAAGTCTTGACCATGTCATCAACTGAGGGTAATGCTTCAATTTGATGCCATGGAGTCTGAGCCACATCAGTCAGGAAGGCAGCTTCATCAAAGTTTTTGAAGTCTCTATAAGTGATAATTTTCTGTTCTGGCTTGGGTATCTTATGAGAAAGTACACAGTAGATCAAATCATGTCTAGAAATAGCTGGGACTGAGATTTGGCCTGCTTGAACAACCTCATTGGGATCACTAACAATGAGAAGGTCAATGAGTGTGTCTGATTCATTAGTATGATGAGTTGGATCGAGAGGTAAAATAGTCATGTTTAGGCATTGGAAAATTGTAGTCAGTTGGAAGTAGTCAAAGTTCCGATTTGTCATGTTCAAGTCGGTGTTCATATTCCCCATAACTAGTATACGGTTATAACAAGGCATAAGAGAAAGCAAGGCACTTTCGAAATCTGTGAAATGACCTATTTTTGGTGGGCGATAACAGATACCAATGAGTAATTTATCAGTACTAGATAAGGATAATTCAAGTAGCATAAACTCTGGTCTGGAACAATAGGCTACTCTTGTTTAGATGTGATTAAAACTTTTGTTTTGATACCATCTTTCACATAAATTGCTACACCCCAACAAGTTTTATTTAATCTATCATTAGGGAAAAGATTATATCCAGGCAAAGCAACAAAATTTGATGGAATTTTAGGCTTCAAAAATGATTAGGAAATTCCGATTATATTGAAGTCCTGAAAACGGAAGATTGCTCTGAGTTCATCAATGTGGCAGCTGAGGGATTGTACGTTAAGGTGAGCAGCCTTGAAAAGTTTTTTGAAAGAGTGGAGCTTATTTGCTAGAAACATACCTGCGTCATTATTACTATTATTGAAATAATCATACCTACTTGAGGGCGAGCGAGCTAACATGTCAGTGAGAGGCATCATGGAAGCAGCAGACCAATCGTGAACCGACCTCAGAACGACACATGACGGGGAAAATGGGGATGAAACTGATAAAACTTAACCTAAATGAAAAAGTCTCTTGATTCGAGTGCATTCAGTATGCCTTGGCAGTTCGGCTCCCTTCCCTATTTATAGCACTAGTTCAAAAAATTCACTAAACACAATAAGATGTAGATGTGTGGAGTTCCGGTGATGAATAATCCCAATGGTGAATAAGATGAAGATTGAGGAAGAACTTGTAGTGGGAGATCCAGTCCAAGTGGAGATAGAGCGAGTAGGTATCCGGTAGTGGAAGAATCGGGTCCAAGTGGAGGTAGAGCGAAATTCAGATTCAGACTCAGATTCAGATTCCTTTATTCATGTCAGAGTCCAGCAGATAATCCAATGTGGTGGGCAGTTTGCAGTGGTAGATGCTGATGGGAGCGAGCAGGTGGGGGAGTGAGAGAGAGCCAGGGCGGCGGCAAGAGAGAGCGCGTGCGAGAAGTCACAGGAACCAGGTCTGAAAACAGGAAGAAAACTCCAGCAGAAACACAGCAGAAAAAAGTACAGAAAGTATATGAAAATCATTAAGAGGATAGACAATTAAAAGAGAGTGTACAGAGAGATGGAAAATAAGAACGAGAAATATGAATCAGTAGATTGATTTCAAATTGCAGTTGACGGTTGTTAGAGAGAAGAATGTGAAGAGAGGACTAAGCTGTGTGAGAATACACATAGATTATGTAAGATTATTGTCTAAAAAGGTGGATGAAGAGAGAGATATTAGAAGAAAGTAGTAAATATCCGGTGCATAAAATGAGGTAGATAATAAGAAAATGAAATTGGAGGGATGAGAATAACCGAAGGAGACAGAGAGGGAGTGAGTAAGAGACAGTGAAGGGATTGATACAGATAGCATAGAGTACAGTGTTAATGATCTGGTATAGAAATGAAGTAAGCATGTCTATATTATTAAAAATATACAGTATAACTAGTTTTGAGCATGAATTGAGCTAATTTGGAGGGAGGTCAGAATGAGAAGAGGTAGGAAGAGAAGAAATAATAGAAGTTACAGACAGGTAATACTGTATTTAAGAAAACAGAATAACGAATATATAAATAGAATACGCAAATAGAAGGTTGGAATGTGACTATGGTGAAAATCACAATAGAAGTGCCAATCATAAGTTTACCGTCATTATTACGATGACTGTTATTTCTGTTATTGTTGTCAATTCCACGAAAAGTCAACTTGAATCCTGCTGTAAGTTTACTATACACACTAGTAATATACATGTGGAGACTGGATTCAGGCTTTGTTGATAAACAGAAATTGATTTAATACATTATGGATTGACAATGAACTGAGATGAGGAAGAAGCGTTATAAACTCAGCAATTCGAAATAGGTTATAAATGTATTATTAAAGTGAACTTAGGTTTCGGAGCAATTTTCATAATTTTATCAGCAGTGGAAAAGGTTCTATTTTTGTACTATGCTATCGTTAGATAAAAAGTGACACATTGGATTAGCTGGAAACATCATTCGGTTATGTCTAATGGAAAACTAGTTTCCTGATTGAGTATTGGATGATTCAATCAGTAGAAACGTTTCAGTGTACTGGATGAATAATTGCCATAACTAAATTGATATAGCTTTATTCCAGTTATATTTTTTCCATGAAAACAGTATTATATATGTTCAAAAAAGCAAAAATTAATTTTAAGATTCGTAAACATAGAATCCAGTTATATTTTTTCCATGAAAACAGTATTATATATGTTCAAATAGGAAAAATTAATTTGGTAAAAATGGTATCTATAGGGCAATTGTCCAACAAAAAATAAAAGACTGAAAAAATGAAAAGAGAGAAGAGTGATGATTACATGAAGAGGCACAATTGAAATAATGAGAGCTCACCTTTAGTAGGAAGATATGACGTGCCAACACCGTGAAGTGTTTACTGGAGGTCGGCAAGACGCTCGGCGGTGTAGATGCGTCGTCCAGGTCCCTCTCCGACAGCGTACTTGATGCGGCCATCGGCTGTCCACGTGTTTCTTATCCCGTACTTGTTTGCTGCTGCGTTCAAGAGTGCCAGTCGGTGTTTCGTCAAGTCCACCCTCACGGTGATGCCAGTGTTCTTGAGCATCCGCTTGGCTGCAAACACCCTCTGCCTCGTCCGGTAGCCGTCGAACCTCACGATGATGGGACGATGACGCTCCTTGCCGGCTGCTCTGCCCGTGTCCTGACCTGGCTGCTGGATTGGTCCCACTCGATGCGAACGATGAATGTCGTCGATCTTCAACTCCACGTTCAGCTTCTCCTTGCAGACTCTCTGAACAATCTGGTCGGTGGACTCCCCCTTGGTCTCCGGAATTCCAAAGAATCGCAGGCAGGTATGGCGACCATATTGTTCAAGATTGTCGATTTTTAATTCTGTCTCCTTCTCAATTGCTGCCATCCTCTGCGGAAGTTCATTATTCTCACCCTGCAATCGATCCAATTCGGTTTGGAAGAAGGAGAAAGCCTCTGCGACAGC
Source organism: Nilaparvata lugens (assembly GCF_014356525.2). Taxonomy (NCBI): domain Eukaryota; kingdom Metazoa; phylum Arthropoda; class Insecta; order Hemiptera; family Delphacidae; genus Nilaparvata; species Nilaparvata lugens. The sequence continues at coordinate 42,453,188 of NC_052518.1, read as the reverse complement.
TTTGTTTACTTCCTTGTTTATCCTCTGTAAAATTTCGTCGGCCAGTTGCGTTGTGTCTTGACAGGGAGGGGTCGTTGACACATGTACCGTTGCACGCCTACCTGCCTTTTGTGTGGGAGTTTCCTGCTTCTTACCGTTGCTCTTTACCATGTTGCAATAGATAAACCAAACTGTGGTAAAACTAATTGGAGGTTATGTAATACTATTTATTGTAATTACTGCGTAATTACAATGAAAATCAGACTTTTAAAAATATTTTATTAAACTATGTGAAAAACTTAATCAACTAATGTAAAGCTCGAATCGATTTTAACAAGATAACCCTACAAAATAACGCTTTTCAATGGAGCCGAACTGCACACGTGTTCACTCACTGACCATCAGAGGCGAAGTCCAGTTAGATTGAGAGGTGATCTGATATTTGTTACACGTTTTTAGTCTTAGACATAATATGTCTTAGACTAATTTTCAATGTTTCTTCAATCGGCAGGAAAACTTTGGTTTTTCAAAGTTATCTTACTCCCTTATTTTGGAGTATTTTCAGAAATCAAGATAAATATCCTACCGAATTCCCTACACGAATACAGTGTAAGTTGTATTATAATAGCTGCAGTACTTACGTACTGTATAGTACAGTACCTGTTCGTTTTTACCGTATAATTATATGATAATAGAAAGCTTTATTAAAAACAGCCATAACTTCCTTGTTTTCGGATATTTTCGAAAACGGGACTTACACTTAAAAGAATTTGGGGTCGCTGAATCCAAATCCGAAATCAGAAATCTTCTATCTATATTTTTAAGGAAGTTAGACTTTGAGAAAAAGTGATGAGTCATACTTTGAGCAAACGTTGGCGTAGTTGTTAGATCTTGCCTCTGCTTGCCTCGAGGGGAAAAGACGTGACAAAACGAGGTTCCTGGATAGGAGTCACCATGTGAAAGACACGATTTGACTCAATGTACTTCAACAAAAAAACGTGAACACTGTTCAGTGTTCAAGTTGCACGTCTCCTATTGTGTGAAAGTAGCCTAAGGCAATTGTACTTGAAAAATTTCGCAAAGCATATTATTATGTATAAAAACAAATTTTCATTAAATGATATAGTTCAATATGATTTTAGACCAAATACAACCAATAAATACAAAATTTATGAAACAAAACGAACAGTAGTTAGAAAACAGTTCATTCATATAAATGTCCAAGATTTATAAATGAATTGCCTTTTGATCTGGAAACAAGAATTAATATTACAAAATTGGATAATAGAAAACTATTTTTTCTAAATTGGAAGCATTATCTAATTTTTCAAAAAACATATTTTAAAGCGAGGATTATTATTTTTTTTCTCTTTCTCTCTCTATTATTGTATGAAACTAGGAAACAACCAATGTCTAAAATTTATTCAAGCATAACTAACTGAATGCAACTCTCACCAGCGGGCAAGGCTTAATTCCTTTTGCTGGTGATGCCAAATTACACATAAAAAGTATCTAATTATGGTATTGGTATTATTTATGCTTAATTTTTATTTTATTATTTCATACTTTTGATTATAAAATTATGTATTTTCTTTTATTATGCTTTGAATTTAATTAATTGTTGTAAATAGTACGTCCACTGTATCGTTAGATCTGTTGTTACTAGCTATATCTCCAATATTTCTTAACATTATGTCTATTATACGTCAATTCCCTTATTCGGTAATGTCAATCACAATGCTAAAAGAATCTTGAGTGATGAAAATAGAACCTATCCAACGCAACAAGTGAGAAATTGTTCTCATGGAATCTGAATGCGAGTAGTGTAAGCTTCAGATCTGAGGTAGATAAAGAGCAGTTCAAATGGAACATTATTTTTGACCACGTATGAATGAATGTGTTACTGGTTTGAGAGAGTGAAGTGCTTGCTTCGCAGATTGGAAACAAAAACCACATCTGGATGAAAATAAGGCCGACAATAATGAAATCGATTTCTTTAGTGAACGTTGACAATAGGCCAAGAGATGTCATTTGCACACCGTGGAGTGTAGGAGGTTGACAGTGCATGGCTGACAGAGACAGCGCGTTTGTAACACGTGTTTCTTTATTGTTTGTCACATGACGCTTGGGGTGTACTCATGATGTATTCTCCCCCACACTCTCTCTTCAGTGCTCACCGTCCAACAGCAGGCTGCTGAGTCAATCCAGACAACATCTTATAAAATAAAATGTAGAATATTTTCAGCTTATGATGATAGTACAGTACATTACTCTAATGATTATACGTTTATACAAATACATGAGAGAGGCAAAAAAAGTGAACCCTCAAATATCTCTCTTCGGAATTTGAATAGAAGACATGGGCCGGAAAAAGGTTCGATCCTCTCATCACATTCCAAACAATTCCCGCCATAAACTTTCTTAAGAAATTGAATGAAAAAATCTAGAGAAATTGATTTGCCTACTACAAATTTCAAATAATATTTAATTAGCTGAGAAAATTTGATGCTGAGAAAAAAAAATAGTTTGCAGTGAAGAATAACAATTCACATTAATTTACGTACAATTCAGGTTCCATATTTCTTTCTTTTCGTGACAATTGAGTGAAATATTACTTATCAATTTGTTAATTTGAGCCATCTAAATTCAAAATTTATAGTTTCCATGTTTATTTGGGACTAAACATGTATAGAGATGATTGTACACGTGAAAGACTTACCTTACCTTGGACTGTGCTATTACCTAAATTTGCAAGAAAATTAGCACAGGAACTACCTTATTGTTCTATATACCAATGTTATTTATCTATTTTATATAATATTCATGCTGGTTTTACATCATTTTTGGAGTGTATTTGTTACTCTTATTCGTTTGTATGTTCACAGCTTAATTTTTAAACAGGTCTATAAATCAATCAATGTGATCAGTGCAATGAGGAGCTGTTTTACACCCTTGGTAAAAAGCTATACCAGTCAAAGGAATACTGCCAAATAAAGGCTGCCGAATAATTCGTCACTCAAACTCCTTTTTGCTCATGGTGTGAAAATTAATGGACAAATCGGCCGTGAATGAGTACCGAAAAATCACATATTTACTTCATTGTGACGAAGCAGTGTGTGATTACATAACCTTAACTTTTGGACATCATTAACATTTAATCAAAATGTTTGGAGAGAAATAGTACAGGCTCAGCCTAGTTTTTCCTCCAATGTCATAATTGTATTATGATTATAGTGTTTTATACAATAAATGAATGAATAAATAACTAGACTTTTTAGAGAAATTTGATGAAAAAGAATTGTAGAAATTGTTTTTGCCCATAAAGCTTAGGAAAAAATCTCGAATAGCGAAGATTATGATTATAATAATGGAGTAGTATCTATTGACGGGCAAAGCATACTTGTAAAAAAAAAAAAAACAGCCAATACGTATTTTTCATACGCATTAGTTACTATTTGTCAGGTTATGTTCATCTGCAGTTCAACAAGTTGTTGATTCAGTTACAGTTGATTATTGATTATACTTTGTTAGAGAAAATTAGCTCGTTCAGCTCATTCAGTAATTATAATGATCCTCAAGATCATGGTTATAGAGATGCATGGTTATGATGTGGACATCGATGCAGAAATTAGTATGAAACTTTTCTGGTTATCATCATGTGAGATTCCACGTGATTTGATTTGGTGACTCTTCTAGCAGATTTTCACTTTTCTTTCTCATTGAATAATTCAATAATTGATAGAACACTCTAATGTGAAGCTGATCGTCATGCTGTCTATCCACTATCAATATCCCATTCCATGGAAGAAATAATTCTCAAAATATGATTGATATGAATTGTTATAATTTTACTTCTTGGGAAGGAATTATAATTTTATCGGCTGAAAATGTAGTGGATAGTGGGTAACTTTATTATTTGCGAAAGTTTGAACCTTTATTTCTAAAGCTTTTGAAAATTTGAAACTTTAAAATTCCCGTAATACTGTACAGAGATTAGAGATTTTTAATTTAGATATTTCATTCATGTTATTTGAACAGAGCATGTCAGCATTGTTCTCTCATGATCGAGAATTTTTTCAATTGGTATTATTTGTTGAATGGAGGCATCTTCACTTTAAAAATGCAACTTCTAAAAGATGATAAATAAATAAATAAAATAAATAAATAAATAATTTTATTCATGGAGGCAACAGGTAAAAACCCATTTTGCCTCCTTCACACATTACAATCATACACTATACAATCCAAAAATGTATTTTAAGAATTAAGTATGAAGAAATGTTAAAAACCAAGAAATGTAATGTAAGTGAAATAATAAGAAATGGAAATTGAATGAATCAAAAATACTAACAAAAGTATGTCAAATGAATGAGAATGAAATTAAATATAAGATTTTAACAATTTTAGAAAACTTGAAATCAATAATTACTGTATTCAATTAATCAATTATCAATAAACTACAATAAATTAATCAATAGGCCTGAAAAATAATTATTCAATTGATCAATAATTATCAATATATCACAACAAATAAATCAATATTTATAATGAGAAAATTGCAAAGGTAATTAATTAAACCCTGAACTTTAAAACTTAATAAAGTCTGTTGATTCAAGTTTAGCCTACAATGAGAAGAAAAATAGAATGTCTGTGAATCACTACCACATAAAATTAATGAAAGAAAGGAATGCAAATCACGAAATGACAAATCACATACTATTATCGACTAGATCGCACGCCATCCTACGGAATTTGTACGGGGAGAACCAAAAGCTATCCAAGTGCTGAGAACAACTATTGAAAATTCTCTGTGCTCTATTCAGAGGAGAGTTATAATGACTCACCGTTCTGGAGCGTGAGATATGAAAAGAAAAGGTCGAACGACGAGCAATGGTATTTATATAAATATTAATTTTGGAAAGCAGATACGGAGAATCAATTTTGTTATTTAAAAGATTATAAAGGAAAAGAAGAGATTTGACGTCACGTCTGACTTTCAGTGATTTAATTTGAAACATACTTCTTAAAGAATTGGTAGGGTAATCAAACGGGCAGAAAACATTGTGCTTTTTATAATAAATACATCTCAAGAATTTATTCTGCATTCGTTCTAGTATTTGAATCTGTTCATTATAATATGGATTCCAAATTTCGCTAGCATATTCCATCAGGCTTCTTACAATTGATTTGTATAACAGTACCAAAGGCACTATGTCTCCAAAGGGTGAGCATGTCCTCAAGATGAATCCCATCTGCTGATTAGCTCTGTTAGATGATGAGCGATAGCTCTTTACATTTCTATCCTCCAAGGCATGTTTTTCATCAGTACACAATGTAGTTTGTAAGTGATGAACATTATACTAGTGAGTGTGCTGTGTAAGGTCCAAGTGTGGAGTGTAGTTTATGTAGTTTATAGTGTTTATAGTGTTGTGTAGTGAGAAATCAGCTGCTAACAGAGAATGAATGAATAATTTGTGACGCAGGGCGCATATTCAGTTTGATGAGAGGAGGAAGTTGAGATCAATGTCGAGGGCGTAGGAAGGAATTGCAACCAATAGCAGACTAGCTTTGCAATCTGTCGTTCCTCCTCCACCTCATACTCATCGACTACCAACCTCCTCCTCATCATCCTCTCTTGATTCAGCTTGTTCTACTTGTTGTTTTTCGGTTCTCTATATTTCCTTGCCACTGTGAGAGGGGAAAAGGATAACGATTGCTTTGAGCCGTGGAGGACTGGAGGTGTTGGCTCACACCAAAGTGTTAAAATTAATCAATTTTGCTCTCACAGTTAATCAAGCTTCATCAGCAGTGATAATTGACAATTCTCAAAATCTCAGTGTGACGTGTCGAGAAGTATCTGTAGCCAAACTTTCTCAATGTTCAATGCAGTTGAAAGTTGAGATTGAGACAGTTACAAGGTCAAGTTTAACAAGAGACTTGATCGTCTTTATTTGAATTTTCAAATCAAGTTAAGATATTATATCCGTATTACCTTTTTGCACCATCATCATCATCAATGTCACAAGAGGATATTTTTGCAGCAGAATACTATGAAGATAGAGAATACATGATAGGAGACTAAACCCAATAGCCTCTCCTTAAATTCATGAGTGGGAATAACTCCATTCATTGAGAAACCTATAATGTTTGCTTGATAGTTGTTGTGGACAATGAAAGATTCTATTGTGATTCTCATACATACTATCACTAAAAGCACATTATACAGAGTGAGTCATATGTATGGGAACCCTTCAATAAATTTGAGACTGTTGTAGATATAATACTGTAACTTTCAGGATAAGTTATTGGTCAAATACTCTTCCTTATGACGTACAACTGAATTTCAACCCCTCATAAGGGGGTGACTTAGGGGTTCCAAAGTGCGAGATAAATTACTTTTAACACAGCTCTTTCTCGAAGACGGAGAGGTCTGATGCTCTATCCTCCACTAATCACTCCCACTACCTAGCAGCATTCTCCTTCATTTGTGTCTGAGTGAGAGAGCTTTGTAACGCGACGCGGCAACACTCCCCTCCATCTATTGCTGGAGATGTTCTAAGTAGTGTACTGGTCAGCAGGTATATTGGTTTGTGTATGTTACAGAGATGTTTTCATCACAAGAACATCCAATTGTGCGCAGGATGTCCGTCTTTATCTATGCTACAAACTATGGAGGGAGAAATGAGTTTCTCGTCTTCATGTTAAAAGTAATTTATCTCGCACTTTAGCTCGAATATTTGAAATGTGAACACACATTTTGTGGTACATCATTTTAAAAGCATTTTTAAAACAAGGAAGATAATATCAATTAAAAAGTTGTATGATAATTGTATCCAAAATGACAGCTGATTGAAGTTTTAGTTTTTGAAGAAATAATTGATAAAGTTTAATCAGCTGCCATTTCAGGTAAAAGTATTGTAGAGCATTTCCATTGATGTCATCTTTCTTGTTTTAAAAAGGCCTTCAAAATCACACAATAGGTGTTTACATTCAAAAGATTTGAATTAAAACCGTGGGGTCCCAATCGGCCGAATCCCAAATAACCGAAACGCTATATTTTCCCAAACAGCCGAAAGTACTTTTCCCCATTTGGCCGAACGCTTTCGGTCATTTGCGACAAACTAGAGAGATTTTCGGTCGTTTGGGAAACCTATCACTTTCGGTCGTTTGGGAAACCTATCACTTCCGGTTGGGAATCTCAACACTTTCGGCTCAATGCGACAAACAACGTTTTCTGTCGATTGGGAAAATTCTTAAACGTTTTCGGTTATTTGGGATTCGGCTGAATGAGAACTTTCTAGTTTCAATATTTCACTAATTCGATCGAATGAGCAAAAATATAATACTTCTAAATCTGCAACTTGATGTTCAAGCTTGTAGTGCGTGTTGCCTATCTCTAAATAAAATGGTCGAACATGTTGAGACCTCAACTCCTCTATGGTTTCTCGACCAATTTTGTTAGGACAAGTAGTCTTATTAGAAAGATCTCATCGAGTAGATGTTCGATAATGTGTTACATTTTGCAAAATGTCATCGTGGACATAAGGGATGAACGAGGAAAGTTTCAATTTTTGACTGCTACGATAGAGGATAATAATAAAGAGAAGAGAGATTGATTGATTTATCTATTCAATTTCCTTTGACAGGCCTGAAGAGACATATGTTACATGAATATCATGTTATCATGTTACATAAATACAGTACAAACTCAAAACACAGAGATAAATAGAAAACAAAAATAAAAAATAAAAATAAAATTACTCAATTTTTTGAGAAGTAGAATGATTATGTTTTTAAAATAAGGCCAGATACTAATACAAAAATACTTTGCTAATATTTACGATAGTTGCTTCAAATATGCTACTCTACCGTGGGTGAATGACCTCTCCAACATTCAGTTTCAGGATGGTCATTAATTTCGAAACTCTCTCCTTAATTTTGAATACTCATATTCCACAGTATTGAGCGTTTCCAGGTATTATAGACAACCAGAGCATCAGAAAGGACAGGCCCATTGTCCGAACTTGTTGCATGCCTGAGTGAATGCGTAGTGTTAATGGCATGTGGTGCATTTTTCGGAGAATGTCGACCAGCACTCTTCATGCATGGTTCTTTTATCCAAGGATTTTAGAAAGTTATGCATGTGGTAATAATCAAGGATTTCGATGACCATGTGACTAAACTAAAATGTTCAGAGGTCAATGACATAAATTTCAATTGAAATTCCAAAGGCTTTTGAAATAAAATATCATAGTTAATGTGAATAATCATCACTAGAGATTAATATTACTAGGCCTAATATAAATTGTATTTGAATACCGGTAGTTCACATACTTATGAGTATTAGGTAGGCTGTTTCTTTCACAGTATAGGGTAGTGCACTACAGATAATTATGTATAAAATACAATGCATATAATATTACAATGATTAATTTAGACTACAATGTCTTAATACCTTATGTAATTGTTTTTATGTTACTGTCACATTTAAATTTGATTTGATGCATTTATTCTCATTTTCGTACTGCTCTTGATGTAATTGATGTATTTCACTATTGTTGATTTGATGTATTTATTCATATTATTGATCCTATGAAAATGTTATTGAATATGAAAAAGTTTTAATTATTGTATGTCATGTTCATAAATCAGTTCCATAGCTGAGAGTCAGGAAAAATATTTTTTATTGAAAGAGCTTAATTTTTTTATAACAAACTCTGAATTATTATTCCTCTGAAAGTGAACTGTCAGTAAAAAATAAAGTTTGAAAGTAGAGTCCCCAATATTGTACAATACTGGAAAGATAAATATTGGGAAATAGTGGTGGTAGTCACAGATCCCTTATGAAAAGGAACCCCACATATGAGTGACAGGTCGACACATTAGGCTATAAATGGAGGATCGAGAACATCCCAATCCCAGTCTTAAAGAATCGGTGATTGAGAGGTGTCGAGTGTCCTGTGTTGAGGTATTCTCTGGGATTAGTAGACAGCAGCATCAGATATCACAATTCATAGGAGAGTGATGTTATCAAGCTACCTCAGTTATCCTCAGTTTTATTTTCGACACATACTAGAATTTCAATTATTGATTTGTGACTCCACTAGCCAAAAATAGCAACAACCTTCCAGTCGGGCCCGGCCCCAGGGGTGGGCGGACCGGGCGGCCGCACAGGGCGGCGGATCTTTGGGGGCGGCAAATTTTAAGGAACAGAAAATTTTTAAATGCAAATAAATAATAAATTCAATGTGAATAGTGAAATTTTATAAAAAGCTTTTCCAAACTCAAGCTAATGAAGACACATTTCTATTTGTAGACTATATATATATCTAAGATCAACAATGTCACAGGAACGTCTGAGTGGTCTAGCAAACATAAAATAGCTCAGTCCCTAGATCTTGAAGAACTGGAGAAGGAATTTTCTATGCAAAGGTCAGACAAGTTCTACTTAATTGAACAAGTATGTTGAACAATTGTAGTTTTCATTACTTAGCAAGTTAAATAGGCCCAATACTCTGTTGCAGTCTCTTGATTTGGAACTACTGTCTTAGTTATGTTTTCTTATTGTGTACCATATTTGTTCTGAACATAAAAATAGTTTAATCAGATATTTTGTGTTACTGTTCTAGTCCAGTCAATTAAAGATTATAGAATGAAAAGTTTGGAACACAATTTCCAACTCCACATCTCTTTTATGGATAGTAAGAGGATTAACATAAATCAAAAGTCCTCATGTGCTAAAGGAGTGGAGATGGTTTGAAAGTACCATTTTTTCATTTTTGTCATATATCTCGGAAACTATGCAACTTATGAGCATTTGTACACTGTGAAAAATTAAAGCTGACAAAATTTCCAACAAGTTTTGTTCTCTACATTCTCTTCATATCTCTTATAGTTTCAGAGATATCCGCTCTTGAAGGTGAGACATTTTTTGAAAAAACACTTCAAAATTATCTTCAATTTGATTTATATATTTCCACTATTTTACGCATTTCCCTACGACTGTTGCAGCAGTTCTAGTGTTGAGAGTGAAATTTTCTGTTCAGCAACAATAAATCAGTTGACAATGAAATTTGAGGGGAATGTTTGGAACTCAATTTTAGACTTTGCAGCTTTGTTGACACTAGTTTGAAGGTGAGCAAATCAAAAATCCCAACCCCTACATCATGTGCTAAAGGGATGAGTGTGGTTTGAAAGTTGAATTTTCCACTCTTACTTATATGCTCATATCTTGGAAACAATGAGTTCTATTGACATAATCATCCACATAGAAATGAAGCTCAATGAATTTCCTACAAGTTTTGTTTCATAGAGGTTTTCAATGAATATGATACTAACTTTTCGAGATATATATTCTAAAATGATTTATTCTCAAAAACCCAGTTTTTCTTCCATTTTTCTCTCTTTCAAGTCTTTTAACTTCTCAACAATTGATGAGAAAAAATGTGCTAGTTACGAGATTTTAGAGCATTAAATTATCTTTCATTTCATGTATAATTCGACTATTTCAAGCATTCTTATACGACTGTTGCAGCAGTTTTAGTTTTGAATGTCTTGTTTGGTAGGAAGTTTAGAAACACACTGTGTTCAGTTCCACAGACGTTCCAATAGGTAATCAATATGGATGTTCATACTGAAGCACACTCCAAATTTTTTGATCACAGAATAGTGTGGTATTCGAAAAAAGTCACTTGTTGCAAATCTTGATATTTGACTCTCAAACCTAAAACTGCTGCAACAGTCATAATGAAGGGAATGCGTGAAATAGTCAAATTATACATGAAATGAATGATAATTTATGAATGATTGCTCTACAATCTCGTAGTAAGCACATTCTTTTTCCATCAATTGTTGGAAAGTTGTAAGAATTGGAAGAGCGAAAATGGAAAAAACTGGGTTTTAGAAAATGCATCACTTTAGATTAGAACATATATATCTAAAAAGTATTAGATTTATGAAGAAAATGTAGAGAACAAAACTTGTTGGTAATTTTGTGAGCTTCAATTTTTCACGGTGTACAAATGTTCATAAGATGCATAGTTTCCGAGATATATGAGAAAAATGAAAAAATGCTACTTTTAAACCACCCCCACCCCTTTGGCACATGGGGTAAGGGTGAGGACTTTTTATATGTTAATCCTCTTACTATACTTAAAAGAGCTGTAGAGTTGAAAATTGTGTTCCAAATTTTTCTCTCCATACTTTTATTTGAGCATTTATTGCCTGCACTTATTCCTCAATATTTATATTTGTCAAAAATATTTGTTTAAATGTCATTTTTAACTTGAAAAGCTGATAACCCTCTGGCAAATTTTTAAATAAACAATTATTAGACAGGATACCTGTTGGTGGGGGGGGGGGCGGCGTTTGCCGATTTCGCCCAGGGCGGCAAAGTCCTTAGGGCCGTGCCGTGCCTGCTTCCAGTGCCCTTTATTCAAGTAGGGTTTAACCAATTATTATTAGTTATTTCAGAGGAAAAGTTTTCATCCAATTCTTTGGATTCCAAATTTATTTTAAAGTATTGATTTTGAATTTTAGTTTTGAACATTTATTTTAAGATATAAATTTTATTGATAATTGTATACATCAATTCATTTGATAAATAATATTATTGAATTTTTTGAGAATTTATCTTATTTTCAAATTCAAATTGAGAACATTATTTTCAATTTTTAAATCAATTACATTTTTGATTGAATTTAGTATTTGAAGCTCTAATCATATTGCATTTTATTCTATTTGTAAGGCTTATCAGCATTTTTTCAATTTCATTCCATTCACATTACAGTTGTGTTGTGAGTGATGTTGTGGTACTTTCCCATGATGAAAACACAAATTTGAAATTGTCAACCACTTTTTATTATTATAAATTATTATAATATATATAGAAACAGGTTTCGTGGCTTTACCAGCCACATATTCAGCTGTTTGTTTACAACTACTAACTACTCAAGAGAAAATGGCGGAGGAGGAAGTGAATAAATGAGTAGGTAGTTGGAGAGGCTTGATATTATTTAGGTAGAGGAGTGAGTAGCTAGAGAGGCTAGCTCTCCCTGGTGTTGAGTTCAAAGTCAAGGCAAGGCTAGGTATTCTAAAATGGTGGAATGATCATTTACAATTTTTGTTGATTTAAAGTTTTTTTAAAAACAATGTTACACTTGTTGATGGTTGGAATAATTTGAACTTACAGAATAAATATTTATAGTAATATGAAATTTGGTAATCTGCTGGCTTCTGACCTTGTATACATTTTTTTTTTTCAGAATATGAAAAAAACTTTAATATAAAAAATCTGTACATATTATAATAATTTATAATAATAAAAAGTGGTGGTTGACAATTTCAAATTTGTGTTTTCATTATTGAAAAGTACCACAACATCACTAACAACACAACTGTAAGGTTAAAAGCTGCATGTCAAGCAGAACAAGTGAAACTTTACTGTGGACTCAAAGAGAGATTCGGGATAGCAGAAAGGAACATCTGGTTTAATAAACAGTGCTTAACGAATAACATTTTTCCAAAATATTTTTCTATTTCTACAAAGAACACATCACAATCTGCAGGTAAGGCAATTCAAAAAGCAAAAAGAACTTGGATTCAGTTAGAAATGAAGAAATGGTACAGGATAAGAGACAACATAAGCTTTCACTCATACATTCTTCAAATGCAACTTACTCAAAAACTACATAGTACAGAGTGGGATACTTTGGATGAAAAAGTGAGAGAGTATTGTTCCAAAAATCTCGGGAAAAAAACAAAAATCCTAGAAAAGAAACTATCAACCCTCGAAGGAAATAACAAAAACAATCAAAATCAGCCAGTTTTAAGGAAGAATCACACATTTGCAGAAAGAGTCAACTACTTAACAACCACATCATTCACAACAGAAGAGCATGAACTTCTAGGGAAAGCTAATAAATTCAACTTGAAAAGCAACATGGACAACCACAACATTCAACAACTTGCAGCACACCTGGACAAACATTCAGAGATAAGTAAAGATAAACTCTTAAGCAACAAATGTGCAGAGATCATAATAACCAACAAGAAACATAAGAGCATCAGTGTTCCAAAAGAACAAAGACTATTGAAAAGCATCAAAGAAAAAGTTAAGAACAATAACCTAGTTGTAACGAAATCTGATAAGGGTAGTTCAATAGTGATCATGGAAAAAGACAATTAGGAAGTAGAGGACTTCATCCAAGAAAACAAATTCAAACCAATAGATAAAGACCCTACAGAGAAATTCAACCAACAGGTAAGAACAACAATAAATAAAAAAAAACTTTGTTTAATACATGGGAAAAGAAAAGTATAGTAGCCATGAACCCTCAAACCCCAAGATTATTTGGGTTACCAAAACTTTATGAAAATGGAATTCCAATAAGACCAGTAGTATCATTTGTTAACTCCCCAACACACAAATTAGCACATAAAATGAATCATATATTCAGAAATATCACCAATTTCACACCCAAGTTTGCCATAAAAAATTCCATAGAGTTAGCAGAGAAATTATCAAAATTACCAGCCCCAAAATCTCAAAAGCTAGTTTCATTTGATGTAAAGAATCTGTTCACCAGTGTACCAGTTTCAGAAAGTATAGAATTAGCTTCAAACCTACTGGAAAAAACTTCACTCAACAAAGAAACAATTTCAGACATAAAAAATCCACTACAAATTTGTGTAAATCAGAATTTTTTCAAATTTAACAACAATTTGTACCTACAAGAAAATGGCTAAGCAATGGATTCATCCATATCTCCTCTACTAGCTGAAATCTTCATGGATGATTTGGAACAGAAGATATATAAAGAAACCCAATTCAAGAAAAACATAAAGTATTGGTTCAGATATGTGGATGACATTCTCTGCTTATGGGATGGTACAAACAGACAACTAGAAACATTCCACAATTTCATCAACAACCGACATGGAAATATCAAATTTACAAAAGGAAGAACAAAATCATCAAATCTTTTTTTTAGACTTAACAATTTCACACAAGAACAACACCCACCAATACAAAATTTCCAGAAAACCAACCAATACAGACACCCTCATTCCATCCAATTCTTGTCATTCTTTCAACCAAAAATTAGCTGCTTCCCACTCAATGCTTGACAGACTGATCAAAATTCCACTCGATCCAAAAAATTACAAAGAGGAACTAGACATAATTTTGAAACTAGGAGAAAACAACCAATACAACAAAAGAACTATACTGAAACTTTTGAAAAAGAAACAAAAACAATACACAATAAGATCATCAACATCTCACACCAACCATGAGAACAAACCATGGGTCTCTATCCCCTACATTGTCCCCACCTCAGATAAAATAGGGAAACTGTTGAAAAAGAAAGGGATGAATGTGGCATATAGGACAAACTCAACTCTAAGAAGTATTTTCAATTCAAAAGACCCAATAAAAATTGAAAACAAGAGTGGAGTTTACAAACTGAACTGTGGAGCATGCAATGCCACATATGTAGGTCAGACAGGTAGAAAGTTCCAAACCAGAATCAAAGAACACTTAACAGCTTTGAAAAACCACAAAATAGTGCATTAAAAACTTGCTGAACACCTCTTTCAAACAAACCACAGTTCCAATCAGGACACAAACACCCAAATCCTACATATAGGCAAAAGAGGAAAACTGATGAATATACTAGAAGCAATTGAAATATTTTAAGTGTACAGAGACCCCAATACTACTAGTTTCAACGATCAAATAGAATTTGTAAACTGTAGAATAAGCAAACTGGTACACAATCATTAACACCAAAAAATTTAGGCAGCCATAATTAAAAACAACAGTCAAAAATGAAAGTTCCATAATGTATTTAACAAATTCCAGATCAAGGTCAAAAACTTGATAAGTTGTATATAAGTATTACATGATAAGTTTAATAGTATTAAGTTCAACTCATTTTGTTATTGAAGGCTCTTTGATAAAAATATCAGAAGATTTCAGTAACCAAGTTGCCAGAGACACAATTTCATTATAGAATATTACTAGAACAATGTCATAAAAGAGTCAGTTCATTTAATAAACAAGTTAGAATTATCAAGTTCAAGTTATCAAAAAACATGTGAATTGTTCTGTGATGTCTTAAATAGAAAGTTCAGTTTCATATCTTAGTAAACAAAAATAGATTAGGTTAGAAGTTATTATCAGGTACCATCTGTATCTCATTGAAAAGCTTGAATAAATCTTTGTTTATAGTCTACAAGGAAGAACAATTTTGCTTCATACTCTAAGAAAAACATAAGTATTGTATATAAGGTCAGAAACTAACAAGTTACCAAATTCCATATCACTATAAATTACTATGAAAACATAGAGCTTTCTTTAATGAACAAGTTAGAATTATCAAGTTCAAGTTATTTAAAAAGTTGAATTGTATTGTAAACTCTCAAATAGAAAGTTCAATTCCATATCTTAGAAAACAAAAATAGGTTAGGTTAGAAGTTATTATCAAGTACCATCTGTATCTTATTGAAAAAGCTTGAGAAAATCTTTGTTTTCATAGTCCTATAAAGAAGAACAATTTCGTTTCATATTCAGAGAAAAACATAAGTACTGTATACAAGATCAAAAGCTAGCAAATTACCAAATTTTATATTACTATAAATTCATTCTGTCAGTTTATGGAAAGGAAGAAAAAAAATTCTTTTTCATATTCTGAAAAAAAACAAAAAAAACATAAGTACTGTATATAAGGTCAGAAGCCAGCAGATTACCAAATTTCATATTACTATAAATTTATTCTGTTAGTTCAAATTATTCCAACCATCAACAAGTGTAACATTGTTTTTCAAAAAACTTTAAATCAACAAAAATTGTAAATGATCTTTCCACCATTTTAGAACACCTAGCCTTGCCTTGACTTTGAACTCAACACCAGGGAGAGCTAGCCTCTCTAGCTACTCACTCCTCTACCTAAATAATATCAAGCCTCTCCAACTACCTACTCATTTATTCACTTCCTCCTCCGCCATTTTCTCCTGGGTAGACAGTAGTTGTAAACAAACAGCTGAAGATGTGGCTGGTAAAGCCACGAAACCTGGTTCTGTATATATTATAATAATAAAAAGTAGTTGACAATTTCAAATTTGTGTTTTCATCATTCCATTCAGTTTTATTTGGTGTTTCAATATAGTTTAGCAATAAGGGATTGATTTTTTGTTTTATTCAACAAATCCTGAGAGTTTTATGTTAATTTTATTTATATTCCAATTTTATCTTATATTCTACCATTTTACTGGTGTTCATCCAGAATCATTTCCTAGTCAAAAAGATTGGTTGGTGCCCAAAAGAAGCCATATTTATATTGGCAGATTATTTTTATTGAATTCAATTAATTATTCCTCATTCGATTATTTTTCAAAGTTCAAGTTACTTTACTTGAAGAGCAAGTTGACAAAAGTTCAAATTGACACAAGCAACATGGGGCACTGATTATTAGTGTTAATCAGTAGGAATTGTTGAATGAAAAAAGAATTATTGTTTTGTTATATTGGTAACTGTAGTTGTATTTATGATATAATTTTTTCCAGCTAGTGTTATTCTTGTATTACTTTTTTGTTGTGTTTTGTGTTAGTGAATATTCGGTTATTTGGTTGAGTTTTATAATAGGTTCAAATGTATTGTTAGGTTATGTCAGGGTATGATTCGAGAAATAGGAGTATTATTAACTCTGAAACCGAAATGGTTGATAGTGAGGGAAATATTAATGAACAGTATACTGAAACTAGCAAGGGATACTCAGGTGACAGCAGTTCTGTAGAATCAGATAATTTAGAAGATACTTTTGAAGCCTCTAATGTCCAAGTAGGGATAGGAGCAGTTAAAAATGATCCTCACATGACTAAAACCCATGATTCAACTAGCAAGGGAAGAGAAGACCCATTGAAAATAATCATGACAGGTATGAAAGAAGAGTTAGGGCCCTTATTTCGAGGAAATAGAGAAGAAATAGGAAAGGAAAGAGCAGCAAATTTGACGAAAACAGGAAAGAAATAGGGAAAGAGATCCAGGAAGTTTTCAAAGAGGTAAAAAGTTTACAATCTCTTGAAACAATTGTTGAGAAGATACAAAAAGATGTAGGCTTTCTAGAGAAGAAGATTGTGGAAAAATGGAAGAAATTCGTAATGAAATTTCCAATAAAATCTCAGCAATTGGAAAAAATGTGGAAATGTGTGAGAATTACAACAGAGATTGCTTCAGTTAGAGAAGAATTATCTGGAAGAACCGTGGAGATTGACAATGAGGTGTAAAAAAGAGTAGAACAAAGATTAGACTGAAAACACGTTTTGAGTAGCAAGAATACCTGGAGATGAGGACCACAAGAGGAACAAGCATTCCAGGACATAGAAGAGAAATTCTTGGAAAGTGTCATGCTAAAACATCCAGACTTCAATAAAGTGTTCATTATCACCTGTGATGCTAGTGGATTTTTGCTAGGCAGTTATCTATCACAAATTAATGAGGAAGGAGAAGAGCAAGTGATAAGCTTTGCGAGTAAGACTCTTAATAAACAAGGAATCAATTACAGCACAAGGGAGAAAGAACTGTATAGTGTAGTTTTTTATTGTATGAAATTTTGAGAGTATATACTTGGAAAAAATCTAACTGTCAGAACAGTCCACTGAACAATTACATTTTTGAAATCATGTCATTTGCCAGAAGGAAGATTGACAAAATGGTCATTACTACAAGCCGCTTACAACATCAAATGGGAATTTTTAAAAGGTTCTTTGAATAAGGCCGCTGACTGTCTATCAAGAGGTAATGCTGAAATCTCACAACAATTAGCAGAAGACAAGACTCATGGTACTCAAGACAGAACTGAGGGTACTGATTTGAGACGGAAAATGAAGAACATAGAGTCTTATTAACAAGATGATGAACAATGTAAAGAGATTATTCGATTACTACAGAAAGGAAATGAGGACATAGAAAAGCATCATTGTATCAGCGATGAAGTTCTATTGTCCATGTCTTCACTTTCACTTTCCGCAATACTGAATATGTAAAGATTATTGCACCTCTGATTATTATCGAGATCACAGAGATTCACTTGGTGTAGTTTTTCACAAGTTTTGTATTCCTTCAGCTTTGTCTTTAATTTATTGACTTCTGATTGCTTATCAGAGAGTTGCTGCCCCAAACTAGATGATACTCAGGCAGATATCTTATCAACTAGAATAGAGATAAGTGAATCATCTTTCAAAGTGCTTGACACAGCTACTTTGATTGTATTCAAGACATCAGAAGAAAGTCTAAGTCTGGCATCATCGGATAACGACCGGCTTATTGTGCCCAAAGCAGCACCAGCCACCTTATCCTCACCCTTGCTCTTACCTGCTCTGGATCCTGTTGCATTCGGAGTAGAGATATTCACTGATAATAGGCGACTGGAGCAATGTATGAAATTTTCAATAAATGTTATGAAAAGAGAGAGAGAAGAAAAAGGCAAAGGAGGAACAGGAGAAGATGAAGAAGATGAATGAGAAGAAGAAAGAAGAGAAATGAGGAAGAAGAAGAAAAAGAAGGAGAAGAAGAAGAAAAAGAAGAAAGGCAGAAAGAAAAAGAAAAAATAAAGAAGAAGAGAAGGAAAACTTTTAAACAGTTAATTTTCTACATTAAATTGTTGTTGAACAGTTATTTGAAAACATGATCAGCTGAATTGGCTTTCTCGGTTACTGAGTAATCTGGCAGCACTGTACCCCATAAGAACAATACTGCAGTCTAAGGTTTGCATGGACTATAGATCCTTCCAAAGTATGCTCTAATGCAGTTCATACATCATGGAATATTCATTATTGAGTGCAAATCTCATGAAAAAGGCACTCCCTGGTCAGTTTTGAGTAACAGCTGTGGAAGATAAAGAGATATTTTTCTTATTCTTCTCAAAAAAATACATCAAATGCAATAGGAAATAATTTTTGATGTTTCCAATCTGAATTTTGATGTTGACAAAAATAATGATTTTTTACAATTTTCAAATATCATACCCATTAACACCCTTCTTATCAGAGTTATCAGAAAATGTCAAATGACTTTTCTTATTCTGTGGTCAAGATACATTCATTTTTCAAGATATTTTCGAGAAAAGTTATTTAGAAGGAATTTTTTTAGCATTCAATGTGAGTCAGTTTTTCTCAATTATCTCGTTAATTGAGATAGATATCAAAAAATTTCAAAATACATTTCTTATTCTCCCCATCAAAATACATCGATTGTAATAGAAAATGGTGTGGGTGGGAGGTGTGAGTGAGGGTACAGGTGTGGGTGAGAGAGTTAGGCTAGGTTAAGTTGGGCTAGGTTAGGTTAGTTCTGTTTTGGTTAGGTTTGGTGACCTTGAACATCTTACATGGCTGAAGGTTGTACCAGAATTCCCCTTTTCTATCTACTCGCATATTTTATTAGTTACTAGCCGGCCCAGTGAACTTCATAGTGCCAAAAAGTCAATGCATCCCAAGTGACACTTGCTTTATTTGGTGAATCATGAAATTTATCTGACAATCAATAATTCCATTCACATCTCAATATGGTCTTCCTATGTGGAAACATATTATGCTGGTAGTAGTCTCATATCCATCAATAAAGTGTTGAATAAAAAAAAATAGATAGGTTGAATCAGTGTTGCAAAGATGAATTTCATGCATTCATAGTTGTTGATTGTCCAGGAAATATGTGATATACAATAAATCACACAAAATTTTATATTCTTCCCATATTCCATTTTAGGATGAATATAAGCTAAGGTAAATTCAAAAAATTGTGAATTATTCTGTCATTCATCGGTGATTGATGAATGCAATATGAACAACTCTCCAGTAGCCACTCGGCCGACGATAATTTTGAAAACATAGGTCTGTAAAATGGATTAAAAAAATTATTGTTATTAGCCCCTCTATCAAAATTTCTGTTCAGAAACCAACCCCAATATTAATACAACATATTCCTAAAGTTTCCTAAAGTTTCATGCTGTTCTGTCAAGTAGTTTTTAAGCCCATAGGAAACAAACACACAGACATTCATTTATATATATAATATATATATATATATTATATATATATATATATATATATATATATATAATATATATATATATTAATAATAGCACATAACAGAAGACACTTCAAAGTTTGTAATATAAATTAAAACAGGAGACACAAGACATAAATAGATTGAAAACACTTAAAAACTCACATTAGAAATGGAAATTTTAGAACGTTTTCTTCAACTTCTGATAATTTGTGGCTTGAAAGATTGTGTACAGCTCTCCTACTTGAGAGTTGTACACAGGAAACTGAGTTTCCTCCCTCAACCGAGCAGTGAGTAGGTACAGTTTGAAAAAACTGTAGGTTTGGGTGATGAAACTGTACTTTAAACTGTACCCACTCACTGCTCGGTTGAGGAAGGAAACTCAGTTTCCTGTGTACAACTCTCAAGTAGGAGAGTTGTACACAATCTTTCAAGCCACAATTTATCAGAAGTTGAAGAAAACGTTCTAAAAAAAGGCTTCAATTTTGCAATCATCCCCAAAAACTTACTCCATGAGGAAATAATATCCTCTATTGAACCAAGTCTAAAAGATTTTGAACACATTGAAGCAGAGGAAACCAGACAAGAAATCTTCCATATTCTAAAAAATCCCCCCCCAAGCCCAATCTACTGAAAGAAGAAATTACAGCCTTGAAAACCCTTTCTAGAGATCCCTCCATAGTAATCTTACCAGCTGACAAAGGTAACTCCACAGTAGTTATGGACAGCACAGTATATAACGAAAAACTGGAGAATATCCTCAAAGATGCAGCCTACAAGCCAGTTCAACGAGACCCCACAACCTAACTTGAGAAAATTACTAAATCAAAAATCAAACAATCTGACATCGACCCAGATACACAACTTAAATTAACTCCCAGAGAGAAATTCAGTAGATGCCCGAAAATTTATGGCCTCCCAAAAATACACAAGCTGGATACACCACTTAGACCAATTGTGAGTGCTATTAACTCACCTACCCAGAAACTTGAACGTTTCATAGCCAACCTCATTCAACCTGTTATAGAAGAATCACAATCATATGAGAAAAACTCCTATGATTTCATCAAACAAATAAAAGACATAACCCTAAACTCGGGGGACATACTAGCAAGTTTAGACATCATCACCATGTACCCCAACATACCTGTTGATGAAGCCCTAATCATCATGAATCAAAATGCACACTTTTCCAAATCAATCAATGACCTGACAAGCCACTGCCTGAGAAATACATATTTCATCTACAATAACAAATACTACAGACAAATTCAAGGTGCCCCCATGGGATCATCCCTCTCTCCAGCCATAGCCAATCTCTTCATGACTCATTTGGAAGAAGAAGCTCTCAGTAGAACAAAACTGAAACCAACCCTTTGGGAGAGATATGTAGGCGATATCTTTATCATTTGGCCTCATGGTAGAGAAGAACTTTTCGAATTCCTCAATCAGCTGAGCCAGATACACCCCAAAATACAGTTCACTCTCGAAATGGAAGAAGGAGCTAAACTACCGCTCTTAGACATTCTAATCACCAGAAACAAAAATGGCAATCTGGAACACTTTGTATACAGGAAACCAACCCATACAAATAGATACCTCACTGCACTATCTCATCATCACCCCGCACATTCCTTCTCTGTAGTCAATAGTCTAATCTTTCGATCTATCCATCTCACCGACGAGAAAAGCAAAGAAGAAGAGATTAAGACAGTCAAATCCATACTGAAGTATAATGGTTACAATAATAGAATAATTGAAAAATCTTTGAAAAAACACCTGAGACCTTCAAAACCTGGAGAGAAACTCAGGGAAGAGAAAGCATTTGAAAAAACCGTCCCCCTTCCATACATCAAGGGTATCACTGACCGTATTGGGAGAATACTAAAAAAAAACATCAAAATCAAACCTGTCTACAAACCTTTCCAAACTATTTCGAAATTACTAAAGAAGCCCGTTCAGAGATAAGAGCTAGAAAATCAAGGCGTTTACAGCATCCCTTGCCTGAATTGTGACAAGATGTATGTAGGTCAAACAAATAGAACAATTCCAGCCAGGATAGAGGAACACAAACTGAGCATCAAAAACAAACAATTCACCTCAGCTCTTCACAACCACGAAAAGAACTCAGGGCACAAAATAAACTTCAACAATATTCTAAACAAATAACCAATATTCAAGATTTTCGAGTTAGGACTATAGGAGAAGCTCTGGAAATAGAGAAACAAGGTTGCCTTAACAAAAGGGATGACAGTACAAATATCTCTTCTCTTTGTAAAATCATTCTGAATACAACAAACCCATCACAAAAGCCAGACACTTCTCCGGGAAGTCCATTCACCCAGCAGCGCCAGGCCGAACATGTGGAAGATGGAGAGGGGGGAGGTACTCCCTTCAACCACAAGGAAGAATTTCGACAAAAAGGCAAGAGTCAGTGTAGCTGTGACTGTGCTCCGAAGATGTCTTTTGGTATAATGGTGAAACGTCAGCAAGTAAGTGAAACTGCTTATCGGAAGTACCCGGTACATCACATAAAGGAGAACACTTTAAAGTTTTATAATATAAATTGAAACAGGATACACACGACACAGATAGATTAAAAACACTTAAAAAATTACATTATAAAGAAAAATTTTCGAGAGCTGGGCTCCCTTTGTCAATCAAACAGGAAGTGGTGCAGATTTGAATTCCAACAGTAGTGACCACAGTGACGCGGTAGAGATGTTGTATAGACCATAGAGCACAGACAGTGCAGTACAGACGCAGTACAGATGAACAGAGGCGTACTGATTGATGGAGTACTATGGGAGCAGTAGGTGGGCCATTATGGGTTACAAGCGGGAGATTTAAAATTTGAGTGGGTTATGGGTGAGGAAAGGTGTAGATCATGAATTGATAGAGAAGAGGAGATCACAAATTAGAAATCAGAAATGAAGTAGATTAAGATAAGAAAATGGAATTATAGAATTGAATTGGAATGGAATTTATTTCTATTTTTATTGGGAATTTATTATATATTTGATAGCTGTGAAATTTTCCATGATATGATGAAATTTATTTCAATTTAATTGAACAGTTGCTGTAGAGTTGATAGTTATGGTACTATTGCCATAGAGAAACAATAGCATAAGTAGATATCCCATGGTATAGGGCGTTTATGTCACAACCTTTACTGTTATCTCAAGCCCATTACTGTCAACTTTTGTCGATTTTTACTGTTTTGACTGAGTAAGAGTGTATGAATGGCACAATATAAGAGACTACTAGCATCACACAGTTTCACGGGAAAGAACTTCATGGACTATTGGCTTGAGATAACAGTAAAAGTCGCGACATAAACGCCCTATACCATGGGATATCTACTTATGCTATTGTTTCTCTATGCTATTGCTGTCTGTTGAGACCAAGACTGGAAGCAGCTCCAAGCACCCAGAAGCACCCAGTGGAAGGATCAGTGATAGGGCATGATAGGGTATGATACTTCAAATTATTAATACAATAATAACTGAAATATTCAGTAGATACATGATCATAGGAATGAATAGTACATTTTGATTGAATAAATAGAATTGGCACAGCTAGCAGAGCAAACTTGTGCAGTAGCTGTGAGTTCATTTTCGATATATATATATATATATATATATATATATATATATATATATATTCTTTTAAACTTTCTTGCAAAATGATAAAACTACAAACAATAAGATTAGTATAAAGAAAAAAATATAAAAAGTCAAAAACAAAAATAAGATATCCCATCCGGCTACAAACCAAAACAACAAAATGAACTACATGTATTAATAAAGCGCCAATATTCTGACAAACAATCATTGCTCAATACCACGTGATATTATCAATGCCATAAGTGATTGACAACAGTACCGTAGGCTACATCTATGAGAATAATTATTGTTCCATATCTTTACATTATAAATTATTACATTAAATTATTATAATTTGGGAAGTGTTGAATAAATATTTTCCTTAGCCCATTCAGATATTTTTTCGAGGAAATTTTTAGTTGATTCACTATTGATGAAATATATCAGAATTTTGTTAGAAAATATGTTACAAAAATGAAAAAAACTGATGTCTACATACTTCTAGTCTTACTAAATCTATATTAAACATATTTGAAACTGATGGGCGCGTCAGGTAGGGTGTATTTCTGGTTTCCAAATTACTCACATTTTTATTCAGATGCAAAACAATCTTCATTACATGAATTTGTCTGAGGGTGGATACATCCAATTCTTCAAAAAGGGTCCAACTTGGGTATCATCTTGGTCTACCCAACGCTGCCCTTATAAGATGTTTTTGCAATGTGAACACTATATTAAAATGACAGTCAAATGCACCGCCCCATGCTTCAATTGCATACTGGAATAAAGAATGGGCATATGCAAAGTAAATTGTTCTTATTATATTAAAGTCTTTGAGTTGATTAATTCTGTAAAAATTGTAAATTAGAAATTTAAGTTTAGAGGAGAGATAATTAATATGAGACTCCCACTTCAAATGTCTGTCCAACATTATTCCCAAATATTTTACAGAATTTACCTTCTCAATATGTTGACACAAACAATTATCAATATCATTCGATATACAGTTAGTGTGCATTTTCAACTGTAATGCATCATCCGGTTGACCTTCTGTTGTTGGAGAAAAAGTGATATATTTTGTTTTATTCAAGTTGACAGTTAAAACATGATCGTTCATCCAATTTTTCATAATTCTTAAACCCTGATCAGCACTCTAATACATTTCCATCCAGGATTTACCTGAAAATACTAGCGTTGTGTCATCAGCAAATGAAATTTGTGTACAATTTTGTGTATCTTTTGTCTTTTGTTTCTTATTGAAACTGTCATAAATTGTCCTAGTTAGTTGTATGATTGCATCAGTTGTAGATTTCCCTTGTTTGAAGCCAAATTGATTTTTCTCCATAAAGTTATTAACATTAAGGTAATTTAAGATTCTTTTTTTGATAATTTTTTCCATAATTTTTGAAAAACTATTCAAAATTCTTATCGGTCGATAATTTTCTGGTTTGGTTTTATCACCTGATTCTTGTAATGCAATGATCTTTGCAGATTTGAAAGCCCTGGGGAATTAACCCTCCGTAGAGCATCTATTAATAATATGTTCCAATGGGCAAAAGACATAATCCCCTATCAGTTTAAGACAAAATGGACTGATTTTATCCACACCTGGTGATGCAATATTTTTTAACTCACCAATAACTTCATAAATTTCTGTCACATTAGTTGGATTTAGAAACAAGCTTTTTACTGGGGGTGTTTTCAGGGAATCTAGCATCATTGAATGCCGATCAGAGTTCAACAATTTCTTAGCATGATCTACACCAACATTTAAAAAATAATTATTTGAAATTTTAGGGTCAATTTTAGGTTCCTCATCTACTTTGCTTTCACCCAACAATTCAGTAATGCACTCTTATTTCTTCTTAGAATTAATTTTGTGCTCTAGAAATTTATTATTGTAGTTGTCACTTTTAGATTTTTTTATAAAAGAGTTTAATGTATTTTTATAATTCAAATAGTCTTGTTTAAGGTTTAAATTGGAAGGTTGTTTGGACAATTTGATATGCATCCTATCCCTTTTGCAAATGGCTGCAACCAAACCAGGAGTGATCCATTTTGTTAACGGTTTTTTCTATATGGAAACTTGACAACTACAGTGCATTTAAGAATATTCTCAACGATCTTACTAGAAAATTGATCAACTAAGGTGTCAATATCGTCGGACATATTATCACAAACATCATCTCATCTTTGAATCTCCATACATAATTCAAGTTTATCATAATTTATCTTTGTTAGCTCATTGCATGTAATTTCATCAGGTAAATTATCATTTCGCTGTGAATTTTCAATATGGACAACAGTAGCGAAATGATCAGTGATATTCGATTGGAGGATTGCACTCAACACTTCCACCTCCCTCCCTGAAGAGCGCTTGAAAAATATATGGTCAATACAACTATCCTCTTGCCCTCTGGTAGTATTGAAAGATCTAGTGCATTTATTAATATAGGATCTGAAACCATGGAGTTGTAAAACACCGAAGTACTCATTAGTCAAATAGTTGAGGTTATTTTGGTCCATTATATTTATATTCATATCTCCTATTACAATGACAGAAACGTTCTTTCTTATAGCCTGCAAATATGATTCCAAACTCAACAAAAAGGCATTTATTTCTAGTGAGGGAGACCTATAGAGTGCGATCATCTCGTAAGATATGTTATTCAGTTTGAAATTTATTATAATTTAGTTTACATTATCTATTTTCACATTAACTTCCTGAAAATCAATATCCTTGCTAATATATAAACATTATCTGTCATTTCTTGTGGACCTATTATTTCTGTTCACGGCAGTGTACCCTTCAATATCAAAACAAACTCTGAGTCATCACAAATCCATGTCTCAGACAATACAATAAACTCAAATTTGGTTTTACAGTGATTAATATAATAAACAAATTCTTCTCAATCGATCTTATATTCATGTGAATAGCATTTACATCAAAGGAGTTAGTGATCTCATAGTTTAGAAAATTTTCTACCACTACCGTTTCATAAATGTCACAGTCAATTTCATTATTAAGTTTTTTCAAACAGCATAATTTTACTAACAAAACAGATAAAATACGTGAACTGAAGTCATGGACCGAGTTTAGAGAGAATTTAAATCTTCCTTGCAACGTATTACAATAATTTCCAGATGGTTAGTGTCTTTGCGGACAAGTCTCTTCCCCTCTTCTGACCATACAAATTTATAACTTTTTTGGGAGGCAACAGAGTAGAGGGATTTTGAGATAACTGACGGTTTTTTTTGCTCCAAAACCCCCTCCCCCCTCTCCCCACTCGTTCATCCCGCCTCCCCTTCCCACCGCCTGTAGGGTGGGGGGTGTTCTAAAAATAGATTTCCCCTTCCCCTTGCCCTGTGGTGGTGAGGGGGATGAAAAGAGAGAGATATATCTTTCTCTCTCTCTCTTTCTAAAAATAGATTTCCCCTTCCCCTTGCCCAGTGGTGGTGAGGGGGTTGAAAAGAGATATCTCTCTCTCTCCCCTGCCCTTGCCCAGGTGGGGGAAAAAAAATTTCCCTTTTAGGAGGAAAAATTCCCTCTCTATACTGACAGATTAAAGTGAATCCATATTTCTACATCTAATGCTATACTGACAAATTAAAGTGAATGCTAGATGAGGGAAAAAAATCTCTTTGGGAGGGAAAAATTCCCTTGGTGACAGATTAAAGTGAATCCATATTTCTACATCTAATGCTATACTGACAAATTAAAGTTAATTGAGAAATTCTCTCTCTCTCTCTCACATCTAATGCTATACTAGTGAATCTCTACAATGATCTAAGTTCTTTTACATTTTTTATCTGCAATATTGTACAAGCATTTTCAAAGTTCATAGGAATTTTTAACAACAGATAATGCTGAATCATTTGTACAATCATAATGTAGATGGCCACTGTCTAGAATATTGAGCAGTTCGAAAATCTCAGATAAAATCAAAAAGTGTACATTTTCTGTTTTTGTTAACGGTAAATCAACATCTTGACATCCTGTTGAAAATTTAATATTCTTCGCAATTGAATCAAATTCATTAAATGGAATTGACATCAAAAGACAAGTTAATTTTTTGAATTTTGAAAAACCATAACACTGCATGTTAACGGCTTCCCAGATGTTTGACATGTGTCAAATGAGGGGAATAGAGAAAGATATATCTCTCTTTCTAAATTGATGAGATGCACGTGTTATAGGGGCTCGAGATATATCTCTCTTTCTAAATTGATGAGATGCACGTGTTATAGGGGCTCGTGTCTGTATAAAAAAGATCACGCCACACGTGTTGTCAGGCCTAGCTCTAAGCAGCAACTAAACTAGAAATCGTGATTGGGATATTGGAATGAAAAATCATTTGAAGGCAGAAAACGTTTATTTACACATTTCAGCACAACTATTCATAACTTCATCTTCAATTTTAATTGGCTTATCTATACACAAATTATGAGGACGATAATAACATAGATAGTCTCTTATGTCATTTAAAGTAACCGTGCTTAGAAAAATGTCTTTCAATTGTTTCGCCAAACTATAATTTTCAGGAGTTGATTTCCTAATTGCACTTTCACACTCATCGTACCAATCAATACAGTTTTTTAACCTCACTTCCAATTCGTTGTCGGCAGCCAGCCACTTTCTCGGATCCATGTTGTTGAGCAGTAAACTAAGTGTAGGCAGGAACTATTATAGAGTAATTAAGTGGTCTTTCTTCATCAATTGTCGACAGACAACATGTACACGCTTTATGCAGTCTCAATGCATGTAAGCAATAAACACATTGTAGATCCTTTCCGTTGTAGAAGAATCCATAACGAGCAAAGTTTCTTTTCTGTGAATTCGTGTACATCGGAGCCATTTTCATACTTTGCATTCGATTGTTTTCGCACAAGAAATTATTTGTTTGATACATATTTTTAAACAACAAAGAATTATAATGTTGCACAGAGAATAAAGCACAGCGAGAATGTGGTCTATTTTTATGAATGTTACACACAGCATAACACCATGAACTAGTGAAAAAGCTGAAATCAGGTTTTGGAAAATCCTCTGGTATACATTGAACATTGCTATGCAATCTTCTTAAAAACTTTGCTTTCTCAGTTCCTTTTGTGAAAATTTTCTCATAACCTGCAAGGTAATCACGTATTAATGAGTCACTGTATTCTAAATCTCCATCTTCCCATTTTATTTTATGATAGTGACGTTCTAACCATGTTACATCGTTATACAATTTTGCACTCAATTCTGTCTTTGCAAATGGTGATTTGAAATGGAACACAATATAATTATTAAACTGATCAATTATGGCAAGTTCTTTCACAATAATTTGATTACAATCTTGTTTAAACCAGTGAAGATTAACCGTAGCAATTTTCGTAGACCCCTGCTTGTCCACTTCTTTATCTTCGGTGGCAGGCTCGTTGAATCCTTCGTCTTTCTCCCTCCCCTCCTCCTCCTCTTCTTGTTTCTCCTCCTCCACCTGCAGCGGTTTCGGTGTACTGCACCTTGCTTCATGATAGAAACTATCAGAATCAAGATCACACTGAATACCAATAGAGCGAGTTTGTGGCTTGTCCAAAATATCAGAACACAAAGAATAGGGCATGTTGTCTGTTCAAAGGTGAAACTGATAATGAACTAAATTGAGCAGAATGCACACCTTATATTGGCGGTGCGCAAATTACTGAACTTCTTTCATCATGCTCATCAGAGGTGTGTACTCCATCACATGATCGCTAATTAAAACGCAATACGCGGAAGTATTTGCAGGTACTGCACTATTAAATTCCATTTCAATACGAACATCTGTCGATGATTTCAAATGACTTGGTTGGTGTGAACAATCTACAACAATCAGCGGTGTTGATTCACAAAACGTTTCAAAGTCAATTTCTGTTCCGAGTTCGCTATTGATTGAATGATTATAATACGAGGGCGCGAAATCCAGGAACATGCGGTATAATACCTCCTTCTTACCTAGCAGATTTTCATATGGATAATACTCGCTGTTCAAATATACTTTAACATTGTAAATACCACAGCTATCGAAATTAGATATTGATTTTTTAATTTTATTCTTACGATCAGTTTGAAATGCAATTATAACGTATTTTGGACTATCAAAACTCGATGTGGTACGAACTGCCCAAGAATAGTTAAGTGAATTTTGCAAATTTGGTAATTCACAGATTTCCCAATGCCGGAAACCTAATTTCAGTGGAGTGTCAGCATCGAGCAGTCTCAAAAATTTCAGTCTTACATGATCTTCTAAAGTTATGTAGGGCATTCTCCATTGTTGTTTTGTAATTAGTGTGAAAATGCTTGATCCACTTGTAGACTCAACACAATTTAGGTCTGTCGGTGACCTCAATAAGACGAGTTCCTGTTTCAAATTTAAAATTATTCTTTGAAAATCTTCAAAAAACGGGAGGATTAATTTCAGCGGTACACAGAAAGTGAATGTATTATCCGTCAGCTCATATCCTGCTCTGTCAAAACCAGCCAAGTGATATGTGTTTTTATCGAGAGTATTCTTCACTAGAATAGCTTTAATTGTGGATGTTAATCCAATCAATCTTGATTTAGAAATTTGCTGACCTGCTAATTCATATCGTATTTCGTCAAAAAGGTTGCCGATTACGTTACTGCTTAATTTATAGTCTGCTGCAACTGGTGCATCGCCCGGGTCTGTTCCCGGTTTTGTACTGTTAACTGTTCCCTCAATCAATATGAATGATTTACAAGGTAAAGAATAGACATCTAAAGAATTTATGCCAATACGTGCCTCGTCAGAGTTTTTTATTTCCTGTCCCGAATAAACTGTATGAGTGTGAAATTGGAATTTAGTAATATCATTATAAAACTGAAGGTCTGTCTCCACATCCAGAATTTCACTAATTGCTGCTGCTCCCCCTCAACATAGAGGAATAGCATTCTCGATTGATTTCTAAGATTATTAAATATTTCACAACATTTCAACATAGGGCTCACTCAATCATTCTCGATTGATTTCAGTTCAGTTATTAAATATTTCATTGTTTTCACAGCATTTTCTCACCTCTCAACTCGAGTTCCGAACCTCATAACCAGTTGAGCTCTCGTCGAGACAACACAGCTGAGAGGAATCAATCTGCAAGGAGTCAAAGGCGCTATCTACACATGGGAGGAATCAATCTGAAAGGAGTCAAAGGTGCTATCTACACCTGAGAGGAATCAATCTGAAAGGAGCCATAGACCGCTATCTACACCTGTACCATAGCCCGCTATCTACACCTGTACACTCGAGGAGATTCACGCAGCATCAACCAGTACATGTAAGTACATTTTTACTTTGATTTTATCCTCTGAGGAGGAGAGGAAAATTGTCCTCCGAGGACAATTTTTGTCCTCGGAGGACAGTTTTTGTCCTCGGAGGACAGTTTTTGTCCTCAGAGGACAGTTTTTGTCCTCAGAGCACAGTTTTTGTCCTCGGAGGATAAAAAACCTTCTACAATATACTGCATGCATGCGATTTTACCTCATCTTTATGATACGGTATATCCGGAACATCCAAGCCCCGCTCTTCTTTCTCACACTCTTCATATAAACAAAACGGTAAATGTATTACTTTTTCAAATGGATTTTCGATAATATATTTGCAATAGACACATTGCAGATAGAATGGATTTTTATGTAAGAAATAACCATTTCTCGCAAAATACTCTGCTTTATCGCATAATGATTTACAAAAGTCACAATGTAGATGATGATGCTTTTCAAAATACTCTCCTTGAATGGATGAATCTTCTACACAATTAAAAGTTAAATATCTTTCTTTATATTCTCGTAGAATATTATTATCGAAATTCTCCTCTTCAATTGTTATATTATCTTTCCTTCTATAGTTCAGACTGTACCTTGCATGTTCTATTGCTGGTATGTCACTTTCTTCCCATTTTCCCAAACAAATTGAACAAAATACACATCGCACAATGTCTGGTGCAGATAAGAATATAAATCCCTCTTTTGCCATGTTTTCCGCGGACAAATGCGGAGAACATTTCGACCATCTTTTATCAAAAGATAATAATCTTAATCTTTCATACAACATTATGTGATCTTGAGATATCATTTTCACACACACCCTTCTTCTACCAATGACAATTCACAACTAAACATGCTGTTGTACTCTATCTCATCCTGATCGTAATTCTTTTGTTTTCCAGAATCATGCCGAGGGAACGCAGACTACGTGGCGTGAATTCTGCAGCAGTCCGCCATCGCATCACCCTCGATGACGAGGCTGAGGATATCGACATCACCAACGTGCTTGAGAGGTCGAAATGTCGAGTTTTCGATATAATTAGGGAACATGCGGCACGCCATGATGGGAATGTTAAGTGGTTTATAGTATTAAATGTTTTGCTGTATAAATTAGTGGTGATGGATGACAAGCAGGTTGGTGAGACTGTCTCATCTCTAATAAATCTACATAGTTACTCCAACATAGCGCTAAACGTGCTTGAGAACTATGAAGATTTTAATGAGCATTTTTTCTTGGCTGTGAAAAAAATCCTCTCATCTTTCGAAAATTTCGTAAGACATGGGAGTGGATGGGTGCTAAAGAAAATTGAATCACTGGATGTGAACGTGATTAAATTTAATCCTATATACACATCCAGTTTCATTCAAACACCTCAGTTTTTGAAAAACAAAAAATGTATTATAAATGTCAAAAATCTCTCTGACAAAAAATGCTTTTTATGGTCAGTGCTCGCGTATTTCCATCAGAAGCCAAGGAATTCGGACTTGACTGTAAAGTATTCGAGCAAGTTTGTTCACACACTTAATACGCGAGGTGTAAATTTCCCGGTGACGACACGCGATATTAAGAAATTTGAAATACTCAATCCGGATATTGAAATTCACGTCATTGCGTACGAGAACAAAAAGTTTTTCCCCTTCCGTACAAGCATTTTCCGCACGCGTAAACACCAAATTAATCTTTTAAAAAAAATTCTTTAATTCTTTAATTCTTTATTCAAAAAAAAAAAATAATTATACAATCAAATGCATTCCAAAAATCAAATACAATATTGTTTCCTAATTTCTAATATGTGTTCCCTATAGGCTACCCTGTGTGGGGACACTTGAATATATATAATAAAATATTTATATACAAATTTAAATATTATATCATGAAGAACATAATAATTGAATATGGTATTATATTGAAATAAATCAATATGTCAATATTTATAATCATTCTTGCACACATTCATACGCACACACATTCACATATGCGCACACATTCATACGCACACACATTCACACATGCGCACAAACACACACACACACACAAACACACACACACACACACACACACACACACACACACACACACACACACACACACACACACACACACACACACACAACACACACACACACACACACACACACACACACCACACACACACACACACACCACACACACACACACACTTACACAAAACTTAAAACTATGTACGGAGTGGTTGCTGTTTTTTTTCATATTTGGTTCAATTTTATTCATAGTTAACGTTTCGTTTTTTTTTCAAAGTGCTGATGTAATTATACCATAAATGAATGCGTTTTGAAGAAAGATACAGTGATTGAAATTTGATACTGTCTTACTGTTTACGCATACCGGACGGGATTTGTGAGTTCAATGATCTTTGATTGTTGCAGTGTTCATGTCGTGTAATGTGTAAATTATACTAAATTTAGACCTATATTAATTTAGTAAAAAAATCATTCGGGTTGTCTAGTTGTAAAATGAATTTCTTGATTTCTTTTCTAAATAACTGACGTGACGTTATTTTCCTTGTTGTTACTGGAAGTGAATTGAATATTTTTATAGCTATGTATTTGAAGTGTCGTCTGGAATGTTCTAATCTTGGTTTTGGGAGGTTAATGTCCTGTGAATTCCTGAGGTTTATTCTTTCTCTCATCTGTTGAATATCGAAATTATTTTCAGCTAAATCCAGCAATGCTTTGAATAGAAAAGAATGTCTCACTGATAATATTGACAGTTCTCTGAAGAGCATCATTGAACTATATTGTTTAGGTTTATTACAAATTATTTTTAATATATGTTTCTGACCAGTAATCACAGGTTTAATATGAACATTGTATGCACTCCCATAGCATATTATTCCATAATTTATTCTAGAACCAATAATTGCATGGTATAATTGTAACAATACTTCTTTTGGACATAACTGTCTGAGGTAATAGAACTTCCTTATGTATACAAATAACTCATTTTTTATCTTCTGTACATGATCTGACCAAGTGAGCCTACTATCCAATATGAGGCCCAGATATTTAACTGTACGTGCTTGTTTTATAGTTTCACAGTTACACAATAAATTATTCACCTGTTGCGCACAATCTAATTTATGGAAGTAAATACTAGTTAACTCCTGATCCGTGTTTTGAAGATTAAATTGTATTATATTAGATTTGTCTGTGTTGATAGTTAATTTATTTTCGCAAAACCACCACCTAAAGTGCTTAAGATCCATTTCTAATTTATTTTTAAGTTCTTGATTTGTTTTGGCCGAATAAAATATAACTGTATCGTCTGCAAAAGATGTAATCTTTCCCTGTAAGTCACCATCTGTCAAATCGTTAATAAAGACCAGGAATAAAGTACTTGATAACACTGATCCTTGAGGAATACCTATGGTAATGTCCCCGGGTTCACTCAACGTATCGTTAATTCTGACCCTTTGACTCCTATTAGATAGGTAGCATCTTAACCAATCATTGGCAATTCCTCTTACTCCTGATAAATCAAGTTTTTTTAGAAGCATGTTTTTATCAATTGCATCATATGCTTTAGATATATCAAGAAACAGAGCTGCACACTTATTATTAACACTAAAACTGTCATTTATTTTTGAAATGAGATTTTTAATTGCCGCTTCTGTACTTCTTCCTTCACGGAAACCATATTGGTTATCACTAAAAAAGTTATTATTTTTATAAAAGTTTTCAAGTCTAATCTTGAATATTTTTTCTAAAATCTTGGAAAAAACCGGTAAAAGTGAAATTGGGCGGAACTGATCTATGTTTTTACAATTTGGCTTTTTAGGAATAGGTATAACTACGCTGTGTTTGAACATGCTTGGGAATTTTCCTTTGGCAATACTTAGGTTAATTAGATCGGTTAATTTGTTCAAATAATTCATGTAAGTTTTTTTAATCATGCTTGTGCTTATCCCATCTACACCTGGCAAAGATTTATTTTTCAATTTTCTTATTGTACTTGCTACTTCCTCCGGATTTGTAGGGTGGAGAAAAATTGAATTTGTTGGAGAATTGTATGGAAACCTTATTTTTGATATTCTAGCAGACTCTTCCCTAGTTTGCAATGTGGTTTGTTCTAATTCATCATTCATTTTATTCACAACATTTAGAAAATAAGAATTAAACGAATTAGAAATTTTATTACTATCATGTATGCTATTTACCTGCTCATCAACAATCAGTTTTAGTGGTTCTTTATTTTTTTTCAATCCTATTAACGCGTCAATTGTTTTCCACGTCTTTCTAATGTTTCCCTGGCTTTCTCTAAACAGTTTTGAATAATAATATTGTTTTCTTTCTCTCAGTTCATTACGTGAGTTATTTTTGAATGTATTGTATATTTGTTTTAAGTCGTCATTATTAGGTTGTTTGATAACATTCTTGTATAACTCATTTCTTAAGTTTATTTGCTTGATCAGATAATTATTTATCCATGGCGACCTATATTTCTGTGTCAAGTTATTTTCTAAAAGAAGATTTTCTTGTGAATCTTTGATAGCGTTTTTTAAAATGTCAATGAAATTTTCCCATCCCTCATCAACTGATACTGCTGGTATTTCTCTATCCCAATCAATCGATGATAAAATATTATTCAACTTCCGGTAATTGATTAGGCATATTTTTTTATAATTTGTATCTGCTTCTTCGTTGGATCTCTTCAATCCTTCAACTTTAAGTATGATTGTACTGTGATCAGTTATATCTAAATGTAGTATTTCTGGAATTAGATTAATTTTATTCAGTTTTGTTCTATTTTTGCCGGATTTTAAGTAAAGATGATCTATTAAAGAGTTGGAAAATCGGGACCTATGAGTGTAATCAGTATTGAGTGATTCAAATCCAAAACTATTCATTAAATATTTGTAATCGTCAATAATTCTGGTGTTCTGAAAAAGATCTATATTTATATCTCCCGTGAAAAAGAAAGGGACCTCATTGTTTTCGTTAATATTAAATATTTCTTCTAAGTACAAGGTTAATTCGTTAAGAAATATTTTGGGTGAGTTTGATTGCAACCTGTAAGCAGCCAACAACTGAAATTCAAAATTATTATATGAACAAGATATATGTACACAGTCCGCTGAAATAAAAACTATTGTCTTTGTTTTGAACGTTATCTCACTGCTTATATAAACCAAAGTTCCTCCTGCTCTGTAGTTATGATTGAAATTACCATGTACGGAATAGCCCTCTATATGATATAAGTCTATTTCATTCTCTAGTATCCATATTTCTGTCAAGACTATTATTAGCGGGTTGTTTTCTAATTTCCTCATTTGCACTAAGAATAAATCAAAATTACTTCGCAGACTGCGTATATTTTGATGAATAATTAGTGTTTCTCTGCTACTTATCTCTGATGACATTTTTATTTACGGTACTGACACTGTTATTTTCTTGGTTACCTGGCTGCTTAGATGCACTTATCACGCTCAACTTTTTCACTTGTTCACTGTTCTTGAGTTCAATAACTGGTGTTCCGTCTTCTTTCCTAGCTAGAATCTTCCCTTCCTTGATCCATAGGTATCTAAATCAATGTAGGTAGTATCTAAATTATATTGAAGTATCTAAATCAATCTAGGTATCTAATTAATGCTAAAAGGCGATGCAGAAAAACTCATTTCTGTTTAGTAAATACCGCAAACGGGAAAAACGGGCTATCACGTCTTCTCTCCCACCTTTCAAAACACCACGGTCAAGTACACATTTGCAATTTTTGTTTTCACCGGTTCAAATCGAACAAAACTGAGAATTGTGATGCTGAAGCAAATTTGATGAAACATGTGGAACTTTGTTCCAAGTTTGAATCTCAGCGCGTTTCATATCCTAAACGCGGAGAGACAATTAAATTCAAGAAACTAGGCGCGACGTTGAAGAAAAAGTACACCATTTACGCGGATTTAGAAACTTATGTTGTTAATATCACAGATGATGATGAATCCGATTCTGATGAAATCACTCGTAGTTACACAGAGAAAACGGCACGTCATATTCCCTGCGGCTATTGTTTCGTTGTTATCGATGTTAACGGGGAAATCGCCTACGGACCTGTACTCCATAGATCGAGTAGTTTAGACGAAAAAATCATGGAGAAATTTCTTCAGGAAATTACAGATCTTGGTGACATTTTGTATGAGGATATGAAACGAGAAATTCCGATGCAAGCTCTTTCCAAAAGTCAAGAGCGCGAATTTCAAAATTTGGTAAACTGCGGGCTTTGTGCTGAACCGTTTTTAGACAGCGATATTAAATGTTGTCACCATGCGCATGAAACTGGTAATTACTTGTGTGCAGCACATGTTTCTTGTAATTTAACAGCTCGTACTCCAGAGTACATATCATGTTATTTTCATAATTTCTCTGGTTTTGATTCGCATTTTATTCTGAAATCGCTCGGTAAATGCAAAAAAGAAATTTCCTGCATCGCAAATACGTCAGAGAGATTTTTGACACTTTCAGTAGGCAAAATTAAATTTTTAGATTCATACAAGTTTATGTCTGAATCCTTGGAAGTATTGGTGCGTAATTTGGTAGAAAGTACAGACATGGAAAAGAAGTTCGAACGATTATTTTTGGTGTTTCATGATCCACCTCGCGAACACAGACAGCTCTTGTTGAAAAAAGGAGTATATCCTTACTCATACATGAGCTGTCCCGAAAAATTTGCGGAAACATCGCTTCCTCCCATCGAATGTTTTCATAATGATTCAACTGATACACCTCTGTCTCGCGAAGAATATGAGCATGCACAAAGAGTGTTCTCAACATTCAAGCTGAAAAATCTGGGTGAATATCACGATTTTTATTTATGTTTGGACGTAATGCTATTAGCGGTAGTTTTTGAATCCATGAGGTCTACACTTTTTAGCTCATACGGCCTTGATGTGACCCATTTTCTTTCTCTCGCGCACTTCACCTGGAATTGCATGCTGAAACACACTAAAGTCGAACTAGAATTGATTACTCATCCTGACATGCATCTTATGTTTGAGGCAGGGATGAGGGGTGGGGTGTCATTCATCGGTAAACGTTATTGTGAAGCGAATAACAAACATCTACCCGAAACATACGATCCTTCAAAACCGTCTAATTATCTCCTTTATATCGATGCAAACAGTTTATACTCGGAAGCTATGAGCCGAAGCTTACCTGTTGGAAATTTCAAATTCCTCTCAGAGGAAGAAATTTCCAAGCTTGATTTCGCGAATTTGGACAGCAATTCAGAAACCGGATATATAATAGAATGTGATCTCAAGTACCCGCAAGAGTTACATGATAAGCACACCAGCTTCCCACTCGCACCTCTCCACCAAACACCGCTGCGCGAATTGCTGTCGAACTACCAAACATATGAGAATGGTCAAACTGGAACCAAAAAGCTCATGAACACACTTTTCGACCGTGAAAAGTACATTGTTCACTATGTCAATTTAAAGCTCTACCTTCAGCTCGGTTTGAAATTATTGAAAGTGCATCGCGTCATTAGCTTTTCCCAATCTCCCTGGCTGAAAAGCTACATCGACTTCAATATCCGGAATAGACAGAACGTGAAAAATAAATTTGAAATATCCTTTTTTAAGGCCTGTTGCAATCTGATATTTGGCAAGACGATTCAATCTAGTCGTAAGCAAATCAATGTTAAAATTATCACGGATGAAAAATGGTTAGATAAGTACATTTCAAATCCACTAAGTAAACGCTGGCAAATAATTAGTCTGAACGTGATCGCGGTTTTCTCTCGCAAGTTGGAACTTAAAATGAACAAGCCTGTCTATTCCGGCTTTTCCGTACTGGAGTTGAGTAAATTCCATATGTACGATTTTTTCTATTGCAAATTACAAAAAATTATACCGTGGGATCGTATAGAACTCTGTATGACTAATACCGACAGTTTTCTTCTAAACCTAAAAGTCGAAGATGTGTATCAGTTGATTAAAGGAAATTTGAGCCTTTTCGATACTTCCAACTATCCACCTTCCCACCCTTGCTTTTCCATGGAGAGAAATAAAGTTGTAGGAAAGTTCAAGGATGAGACTGCCTCAAAACCTGTCCATAAATTTCTTGGACTTCGATCCAAACTTTACTCCTTTCTAGTATGTAACGAGAATGAAGAACCTGTAAATAAATGTATAGCAAAGGGTGTACAGAGCGGAGTGAAATGTAGAAAACTTAATTTTAATTTATATAAGAAATCATTGTTTGAACGTAGTGAACACATTGAAAAATTTAATATGTTAAGATCCTATAATCACACCATGTATCAGGTTGAATGTGCAAAAATCTGTTTGAGTCCTTATGATGATAAGAGGTACATTGCTGAGAATGGTGTTGACACTCTCCCTTTTGGACATTATAGAGTGCCCACAACACTCTAACTGATTGCTCAGTATGTCCCGTGACAATCATCCAACACCACTGATTTGACTGTTCTAAATATCATGAATATTATTAGATCTAAGCTAGCTTTAGAGCTTCATAGCGTGCCGCGTGTGAACCATGCCACTCGCAAATATGAACTGAAAAGTGAAAAACACCTGCTTCAAGCCGATCTCATTGAGATGACAATTTATCGCGTTTTAATAAGGGTTATAAATATATCTTAGCTGTTATTAATTGTTTTTCAAAATTTGCATATTGTGTACCATTAAAAGACAAGACAAGCCAATCTGTATTTAACGCTCTCGAACCAATTATTTCCAAAAATAAGGGAGTTAAGCTGTTTCAAACAGATCAGGGAACAGAATTCTTTAATTCAAAAGTTAAAGCTTTATTAGATAGATATAGTATTAAACATTACCATGTTTTTAGTGATAAGAAAGCCTCCATAGTTGAAAGGTTTAATAGAACACTTAAAGCAAAAATTCATAGATATTTAACTGAACATAGAAACAAAAACTGGATATCGCAACTAGACAGTTTAGTTCGTGATTATAATGCAACAACGCATTCATCCATTAGAATGAAACCTAAAGATGTGAGGAAGAAAGATCGTAATCATGTTTTAATGTCATTGAATTCTGCATTCAATAGACAATATAAATTGAAAAATTCAAAACCGAAATTTAAGCTAGGAGATGTTGTACGAATCTCAAAGAAAAGGGTTCTTTTCGATAAATCTTATAACATAAACTGGAGCGCAGAGAATTTTGTAATTCATTCTATATTTCCTTCTAAACCTATAACCTACTCACTGAGAGATCTAAACAGTAAAGTAATTGGTGGTAGGTTTTATGCAGAAGAAATTAAAAAAACACAATTAAACGAATCGGAGAGACAAGTGTATTTGATTGAAAAAATATTAAAACATGATAAAAAAGGATTGCTAGTGAAATGGATTGGATTTTCAACGCCTAGTTATATTAGTAAAGATCAAATATTAGATGAAAAATAATCTATTGTAATATCTCATTGTAAATACATTCCATTCAGTGTAAATATGTCAAAGATTTGGTGTAAATATAATAGCTCCTCATCAAAAATGCTTTTCATTTCAATCCAAAGATTCATTTTCGTAATTTGCTAAGGCTCAAGCAACAGATGCATTCTCATGAAGAGGGTGCGGGAAAGAGAGGGTCAGTTGAAGTGAGAAACTTCTATCAGTGGGAGGGAGCGAGCGAGCGCCTGTCGACCCATGTGGTGGCTCACCCTCCTCCCTGATAACTTATCAGTTCCTTATCAGATCACGTTCTGTACGTTTGTAATCATGAGTCAAATACCAATTGTTAACTTTGATAAATAAATTACAGATAAAGAAAAGCCTGCATTTTGTAAAAATGGAGACTTACTTCCTCATAATGCAAGAATGTTAATTATTTCTCCCAGTGCTGGAGAAAGAACAAATCTCTTATTTAATTTAGTATTTGCTGAAAATGGCTTAAGATTTAAGCACATTTACTTATTTAGCAAGAGCTTATATCAACCAAAATATGTTTTTCTCAAAAAGGTATTCGCAGGTTTGAAAAATATCAGATTTCACATGAAAGAGGATGTGAGCCAAACCCCATCCGAACCGTATCCCTGAATATAGCTTAGTAATTTTTGATGACTTACAACTGAGCAATGTGCCACAGATAAGAGAATATTTTACTATGGGACGACATCGAAATATTGACACTGCATATTTAATTCAGATTTATGGAGCTACACAGAAACATTTCACTACGGACAATGCAAATATGATTATAATCTTCAAGATAGATTTATTGAGTCTGAAATTAATTTACAGAGATCATGTTGGAGGAGATATTTCTTATAAAGATTTCGTTAAACTTTGTCATACAGTTTGGAATCGTGAACCTCATAATTTTGTAACTATTATGAGCGAGTGTGGAATTAATAGCGGCAAGTACCGAGATTCGCTCGATACGTTTCTTACCGTTCAGTAGAGATTAATTCTTTGTGCAGTCATGTTGTCATACAGCAGCAGAAAACTGAATAGAAAGGACGTTGGTTTAATCGAAAAGATTAAGAAATTGAGAAAAGTGATTAGAGACAAGCATAAAAGCTTAGTCAATTTTGAAAGGCGATCGGAGGTATACAATAGGAAAACTCTATCACCATTGATAGAACCTATAATTGAACTGGGAAAAAACAAATCTAGTTTTCACTCTGGTGTAAAACCAGAAAAGGAAGAAGTAAAAGAGGAACAAAAGAGTATGGAAATTGATGATAATGAGGAGGATGAGCAGAGTTATGAGAGTTCAACAGACAATTTTTTAAGCTCTACTGAATTTGAAAACAGTTTACTTGGTTCTAGAAGAACGATGATGTGCTGTCACAATATCTAAAAACGTTTCATGCGGAAAAATTGAATAATTCAATCAGTTATGGAATTTCATATAATTCTGAAGATGACGTGTATTATATTGGAAATCAGCAAGTAATATTCGATAACGGTTATATAGATATTAATAATGAGAGATTTTGTTTAACACATGGTCTACTTGAGTTATTATTCAGTGCGAGACCAAACTCAAATCTTTATAATCAGAGAGATCTGGATAAGTATGAAAAAATCTTAACACTTACAGGCATACATTTAGATCGAAGAGGCTATGTTAAACGAAATCAGGGAATTAAATCGCAAATGATTCAAAAGTTATTTCCCAGTAAAAAAATTAGTAAAAAGAAGGGGTGGGGTTTATTGAAATTTGCAAAAAATAATTCTCATGATAGAATTTATCAATACTTTGATAATTTTGACGAATTAGTGGAAAGATTAAATTTACTCTATTCCTCAAGAGCTTCTGGCAACACCGGGCATGATATTGAGATCACGTCTATAATTGAAGAGCTAAAAGAAGCAAAACTAATTGTTTAGTGTTACGATGACTCTACATCGATTCGGTCGAATTGATACGGCTAGTGCTAGCGGTGCTGTTGCTAATCTTACATGTGATATTGACTCGATAACACAGAAAATAATCGAATCGATAAATCAACAAGGAATCAGTGAAGCTGTGAAATTTTATTTAGATTCGCAAATAACCAAACTCGTTTCGGAAAATACAAAGAATATTGGAGTGAGCATAATTGAAAGAGAACATACTCTAAGTTCATTACAAAATTTCAGTGCTAATATCGATAAAGCTATTGCAGAGAGAACTCTAACTTTGGAATCTGCTCTAGGAGAAGTGAAAACTTTAACAGGCAGCTTTTCATCTCAGTTGCTCAGTATTAACAACGATAAAGTTGATAAAGCTTATTTAGATGAGAAATTAAAAGCCATATCGGATAAAATTAAGAATTTGGAGGTATTGGACAGAAACTTTAGTATCTCAATACTAAATTAAAACAGCTTAGTACAGAAATTTCTACTAAAGTAAATGAAACACATCCATCGTCAATTGATAAGCAATATTTAGAATCTGCTTTGCAGAAATTGACTAGTACTTCATTAACAAAGGAAGAGTTTGAAAAACGATTATCTGAAATGGCGAGTGCAATAAAAGCTAATATTATGAAGGGTATTGAACAATTCATTACAAAAGATGCTATTGCTATTCTAATTAATCAAATTGCAGAAAAGTATGCAACTAAAAATGATATAGGAGATTTTATTAAGAAAAACGAGATGGGAGTCGCTGTGAAAAGCGTTCGTGATGAAATAGCTGAGGCAATTAAAAATTCGGAAGAGGGTACTGTCATGAGACTGCAATGTTCGGCTCCATTCATAGACTATCTAAATTTATTCATACACAGAGTGGCCCTGGACATTGTATCCAACTATGCCCGGGTTAGTTTTCATATGAACTGGATTGAAGCCAAACAACATAACCTTACAGAAAATCAGGTAGTGCAAATTATTACAGAAAAAATGGATCTAGCCCAATATAAAGACTTTATATTGGGGCCGAAAACATAAAATCTTGTGAACACTTGCGTGAGAGAGAGTGAACTTTAACACATGCTGCTTCAAATTTCAGTCTAGACATTTTTGACTATGATTGATTGCATAGATCTTGTGAACACTTGCGTGTGAGAGAGTGAACTATAATGAACTTAAACACCTGCTGCTTCAAATTTCAGTCTAGACATTTTTGACTATGATATATCGGTTTTTGCATAAATCTTGTAAAAGGATGACATATTATGAGAGAGAGTGAACTATAATGAACTTCAACGGGTAAACACATGTCACAGATGATAAATTGATTTTTTTTTTTTTTTTAATCACATTACTATTGCTATCTAGTCTTGAGACTAATGAGCAAATTTTATCAAACCTAATTTACTAATTGTATATAATATGGACTACAGTGAAACTCTCTTTAGAATTTCTTACTGCTACCTACTAATAATTATTATGTACATCTATTAACTGTACTACTTAAGCTAGATTTCACTCAATCACTGCTCTGCTTTTTCACTAGACACCACTTTCACTGCACACCAATTCAAATAGTTTCCTTCTTTTCAGTCTCCGCACCAACCCTCCGTTGTCTAGCAGCTGGATTGCTTTGACGTTCGTGTGTTGGTGGAGCCGTTCTTCATGACTTTCTGCATACCTTTGAATCTCACAGGATACCATGTTGACTCCTAGGTCCCTATGGATGTCGCTGTTCCGCACATACCAGGGAGCATCAACGATGTTTCGGAGCACCTTGTACTGGAATCTTTGTATGATGGTGACGTTGCTCTGTTTGGTGCAGCCCCATAGTTGTATTCCATAGGTCCAAACAGGTTTGAAGATCTGCTTGTAGAGGAGCAATTTGTTGGTATTGAAAGTGATGAATTTCTTCCAATAAGCCAGTAGAATTTCTTGTATTTTATGTTCAGTTCTTCTTTTTTCTTTTTGACATGCTCTTTCCAGCGAAGCTTAGCATCAAGAGTCATACCTAGGTATTTAGCTTGATTTTCATGTGGTATATTAATTCCATTGATGTTGATTGGAAGGTACACAGCTCTCTTGTTGGTGAAGTTAACATGAATCGACTTTTCCTCATTGAGCTTCATTCTCCAC
Organism: Nilaparvata lugens; assembly: GCF_014356525.2. Lineage (NCBI taxonomy): Eukaryota > Metazoa > Arthropoda > Insecta > Hemiptera > Delphacidae > Nilaparvata > Nilaparvata lugens. Next base: position 42,408,741 of record NC_052518.1, on the reverse strand, counting down.
TTTTTGGTCCAGTCTTGTATCTTGTTGACAGATCTCTGAAGCTTCGCTGTTGCAATACCAACATCACTGTCTACTGCTAGTAGGGCGGTGTCATCTGCGAACGTGGCTGTGGTATTCTCCTCCAAATTAGGGATATCACTAGTGAAGAGAAGATAAAGGACTGGTCCTAAAACACTTCCTTGCAGAACTCCTGCTTTTATCTCTCTTAGATCAGAATATGAATCTTCATATTTGACTCTAAAGTACCTTCCTGTCAAATATGATTGCAATATTTCTGTAAATTGCTTAGGAAGCATTTTCTTCAGTTTATAAAGAAGTCCCTCATGCCATACTTTGTCAAAAGCTTGCCCTATGTCGAGGAAAACTGCTGAACAAACCTTTTTTTCTTCCAAGCTCTTCTCTATTATATTAACTATCCTATGTACTTGATCAATTGTGGAGTGTTTTTTTCTGAAACCAAATTGATGATTAGGAATTAATTGCTTTCTCTCAATTATTGGCTTGAGTCTACTCAACAATATCCTCTCAAACAACTTTGATAACACAGGTAACAATGAAATTGGTCTGTATGAAGCTACTTCATGTGGTTCTTTTCCTGGCTTGAGTAACATGATAACTTCAGCTACTTTCCAGACTCCTGGTACAAATCTGAGTCTGAATGAAGCATTCAGGATGTTTGTTAGCTTGATGAGTGCTTTCCTTGGTAGATGCTTCAGGACTAAGCCAGTTATCAGGTCAAATCCTGGAGTTTTCTTAGCATTCATAAGTTTTATTTCCTTTCTCACTTCTTCTACTGAGACATTCATTAGTTCTTGATTTTCCTGCATGATGTTACCTTCAATTTCTAGATCTTCTTGAGCTGCAACGTTTGGCTGGAAGACATTCACAAGATGATCAGCAAATGCCTGTGCCTTTTCTTCATTATTCTTGGCCCATTGTCTATTCAGTTTCCTAATAGGGGGAACTTGTTGGATGGGTGTTTTTATTTTCTTAGAAGCCTTCCATAGTGAGTAATCAGTGTTGCCTTGTCCTGTCAAATTACTCAAGTAACTGTTGATTGATTCATTTTTAATAAACTGTATCTCTCTTTTCAGTTCCTGTGTGAGAGTATTCAGTAATCTTTTATCTTGAGGAGAACGTGAATGCTGCCACCTCCTTCTAGCTCTTCTTTTCTCTGCAATCATTTCTCTTATTTCCAATGGATAATTATTTCCTACTGTTCTTCGTTTCCTAGTCTGCGGAGTATTACACCAGGCTGCCTGTTGTATATCAGTAACAAATTTTTCCAGCTCCTCATCTATTTGATCTGCAGTTGTTAATGGTGAATTCAGGTTAATTCTTTCCTCCAACACTTGCTGAAAGCCATCCCAATCTGTATACTTATTAACTAGTGTGGGATAATTATTTTGTTTTTGTAAAATAGTGTCACTCAACTTCAGAATAATTGGAGAGTGGTCTGAATTGAGATCAAAACTTTCCTCTACTTGCAAATAGTTTACTGGAATGTTTTTGATTATGAAAAAGTCTATGAGATCAGGTATCTTACTTGTATCTGTAGGCCAATAAGTTGGTTTTCCAGTTGAAAGAGATTCACATCTTGACTCTCTTACAGCTTCGTAAAGTACCTTGCCCTTATGAGTTGTTAATCGTGATCCCCAATGAATGTGTTTTGAATTGAAGTCACCGCCAAGGATAAATCTCGTTCCCAACATATCAAACATTGATAGATGATCTTCTTTTCTGAATGAATATCGAGGAGGACAGTAGACAGCTGCAACTACAAATCGATAATTAACTGCTTCCACACATACTCCTATCAATTGAATTCGTTCAGTTTCTAATTTAATGTGTTCATTATGCTGAATGCTCTCTTTGATTATGATTGAACTCCCCCCTCTCGCAACATTGTTGGGATGTAAGGCGTGGTAGGTCCTGTAACCTTTAAATTTTATGTAGGACTGTTTTGTAAAGTGAGACTCAGAAATGAGACAAATATCTACATTATCTATGTTTAGAACTGCTTCCAATTCCAGTTGTCGTTGTAAGAGTCCATTTGCGTTCCATTCCATTATGTTTAGTGAACGAATCATTTTGGTTTTTGTTGTCTATTATTGTCTAATTTCTCGATGCGAGATTGAAGGGATGAAATTAATTTCTCTTGTTTATCAAGTTTAGATAAGATGAGCTGTAGGATTTGTGAGGTGTCTTTTACTTCTTCATTTTTCTTCATCTGTGATTTATTTTCTTTGGATACGATTTCGGCGAAAGTCATTCTCTTTTCTGTGGGCCTACTTTGATGTTGAGTGGGCCTACTTTGAGAATTAGCCACATTCCGAGCCTGAGAATCGACAACATTTTTTGATGTTATATTCTTACTGGCTACCCTACTTGAGTTACGTATTTTTTGTAACTCAATTGCTACAGAGCAACCACGGTAGCTTGCAGGATGAGCTTCACCACAATGAATGCATTTCGGTAGTGCTTCACTAGGTTTCGTACACTCCTTTGATGCATGTTTTCCAGCGCACTTCACACATCTGGCCTCCTTGTTGCAATAAGCCTGAGTGTGGTTGAAAGCCTGGCAACGCTTACATTGAGGTATTAGATTAACTTTCTTCAATGCTTCAACTTCTACTCTGCAACCCAGAATATGTTTAAGTTCAAAAACCTTCTTAACATTCTCTTCTGCGCTGAACGAAACCATGAACATGTCTAATGGTTCTTTAGTTTTCCACTTCAACTTATTCACTACATCTACCACTAGCAATCCCTTAGCCTTTAAGTCCTCCATTATGGATTCTATACTACAGGAGTGATGAAGTTTTTTTATCATCACTCTTATGGGTCTCACCTGTTTGTTTTCATACGAGTGCCAGTTGAAACCATCGTTGATTAATTCTTTTGTAATATTTCTGTACGTTTCTGAATCTACTGAATTTACTTTGAAAGTCTCTCTACTCAAGAGCTTTATTCTAAATTTTTCATCTGAAGTCACTTTTTTCAAACTTTTATGAAGAGACTCCAGGCTCTTTATACCATCCACTATGATTGGTGGCGGTGGCGTTTCTTTCTTCTTGTTCTTCACTTCCTCACCTTTATTCTTCTGCAATGAGGTGATTTTGTTCAACTGATGATGGTTACCAGTAGGCTCATTCTTTGGTTCAGGAGACAAAGTACTATTTAGTTTCCTCTTCTTTGTAGTACGTTTGTTACGGGCCCTGATCCACTCAGTCTCTTTTGCCAACTCCTCCTCATTAGTTGAGTAGTTTTCAGCAACTGCTGGACTGCATGGTTGTTGAATGTTCTGTTCTATTTTTTGAAATCGCAATTCTAAGTCTTCAATTCTCTGCTGAAGTTCTACGTTGCTCTTCTCTAGCTGCTTTCTCTTCTCATCCGACTCCTTCCAGGCGATGAAGAGTGCATGCTCGGTGGCTGAATGGAGCTTATTTGATTTAATATAACGATCCGGTGAACACTGGATCTCTGATGATTTGGTGGTGTCCATGTTCTCGATGTTGCTTTCCTCATCTTCTTGCTCTTCAAACTCCGGGGCAAGAAAACTGGGTAGTTTCAACAATTTTCCACTTGACGTAGCCATAGTCAATAATTTGCGAACATACTTTTCGAAAAGCCCTCGTACTCACTCACGATCGCGGAAACGCGAGCGCGAACGAAAATTGAAGGCCGTGCGAAAGTAGGTCACTACGATTGCATAAAGACGGCGGATTTTAACCGAAATTTGATGCAATGTTTTGTTCCACTTAAATACCGTGAACAATCAACTGCTGACTCACTACTTCTACTGCACTACACTACGAGTACGTCTGCACTGTATGAGAGCTAACGCGATACTGATTGATAAATTGATTAAGACATTTTTTCATGTAACGGAATGTAACGGTTTTCGATGCAGGAGTTATTCTAGGGGAACCTTGCAGAGCGCACATGTCTAGACGAGGGACACGCTTATGAGCGAGCGCACGCGCCTGCGGTTTGAATTCTCTAGCCTTTCGTAATGCTGGACAGAGAGAAGCGTTTCACTTTAATCTGGCAGTAAAGGAACGCTCGATCAAAATGGAAGTTAGTTAGTGCTTGTCTGTATTCTTCCTTCACTCGCCTTTCGTAATGCTGGGCCAGAGAGAAGCGTTTCACTTTAATCTGACAGTATAGGAACGCTCGATCAAAATGGAAGTTAGTTAACGCTTGTCTGTACTCTTCCTTTACTCGCCTTTTGTAATAGAGAATAGCAAAAAAGGAATTTAGAAGGGTGAGGGTAAGAGATGGAGCGAGTAAAAGAAGGAGAAAGCAGATGTAGCATCTGGGTAGAGCCGTCTGCTGGTTGTGAGAAGCGAGGGGGGCATATCCTCCTCTCTCTCTCTCTTGAGTCTGCCATTAAACATCATGAGCCCTCGTAGCACGCGTTCTTCACACACACTTGCCTCTAATCGCTCAAGCTAATAAGATCAAAAATGAGTGAGAATTTTGATTGTACAAGTTTCAATGAATTCTCAATTGCACCTAGTCAGGTGGAAAGCAAACCATTATTAAGCAATAGAGTGATAGGGATTCACTAGTACAGTATAGAGTGAAGGATTCACTTTAATTTGTCAGTAGAGAATTTTTCCCTCAAAGGGAAATTTTCCCTCTATATCCCCCTCATCTATACTGGGAGAGAGAGAGAATTTCTCAATTCACTTCAATCTGTCAGTATAGCATTAGATGTAGAAATATGGATTCACTTTAATCTGTCACCAAGGGAATTTTTCCCCTCAAAGAGATTTTTTTCCCTCATCTAGCATTCACTTTAATTTGTCAGTATAGCATTAGATGTAGAAATATGGATTCACTTTAATCTGTCACCAAGGGAATTTTTCCCTCTCAAAGACATTTTTTCCCTCATCTAGCATTCACTTTAATTTGTCAGTATAGCATTAGATGTAGAAATATGGATTCACTTTAATCTGTCAGTAAAGAGAGGGAATTTTTCCTCCTATAAAGGAAATTTTTCTCCCCTCACCTGGGCAAGGGGAAGGGGAGAGAGAGAGATATCTCTTTTCAACCCCCTCACCACCACTGGGCAAGGGGAAGGGGAAATCTATTTTTAGATCAGCAATAGCAATTATCAGCAATAGTGATTATCAAAGAACATCACATGTTTGCAGAGAACTGTGAACTTTTGATCACTACATCAAGGAGTCATCTTACAGCAAACTTTCACTCAACAGTAGAAAACACTAGACTGGTGAGATCGAATTATTATTTTCTATTATAAAAGTATGATGTTAAAGTATACATTAGAAAAAACTACGGCTATTTATGGAAATGTTGTGAAACATAGATTTTTGTTCATTGAAACCCAGTTGTATTTACAGTTGATTTTAACAACTTTGAAAGAAACAATATTCAACATTTTAATCAATGATTCAGTAATTTTTGATGGAAACATACATTGGTTTATTGCTGTAAAAGTTCATCTGATAAAAATAGCACCTTTACCGCCAACATTGGATGGTCAAGAACAGACTATGAACGTGGAGACAATTGCAACATTTCATAGCACATCTTTTAATATTATTAATACAAATCAAAATACCGATGAATTAATACATCAATTTGACTTAGCATCTAGTAAGTTTAAGACAGGTTTGGAGTGATTTGTTTCTCATGGTTCTGGTTGGGTGGTGAATTGTATTTTAAATTTAGATGTCAATTTTATAAAATATAATCCCATTTATGGTGGTGATTCAATATATATAAAGAAATTCTTCCCATACCATGTGACTACACACAGAGAGACAGAGTATAATATACATTTGCTTCTGCTATTTAGAGAATGTTACCCCCTCACCTGGGGCAAGGGGAAGGGGAGAGAGAGAGATATCTCTTTTCAACCCCTTCACCACCACTGGGCAAGGGGAAGGGGAAATCTATTTTTAGATTGAGAGAGAGAGAAAGATATATCTCTCTCTTTTCATCCCCCTCACCCCCACTGGGCAAGGGGAAGGGGAAATTTATTTTTAGAAAGAGAGAGAGAGAAAGATATATCTCTCTCTTTTCATCCCCCTTACCACCACAGGGTAAGGGGAAGGGGAAATCTATTTTTAGAACACCCCCCCACCCTTCAGGCGGGGGGATGGGGTGGCGGGATGGACGAGGGGAGAGAGGGGGGGGGTTTGGAGCAAAAAAACCCATCAGTTATCTCAAAATCCCTCTACTCAACAGTTTGTACCTGTTTGAGTTGATCAAGTATTTGTGGAGAGTAGTGAGTTATTACAGGAACAGCCTACCCAAACAGGGGTGTGGCCTTGCCCCCAGGTTCCGGGGACCAGCGCCAAGGCCAAATCCCCCCCCACGGGGGACCAGCTCCAAGCCTCAACTCCTCACTCCCCCAGAGGGGGAGAGGAACTAAACCAGTTCCCTCAAGAGCTAAACCAGTTCACCCTCATCATAGTCATAGTCCCAAGCACATGCCCACTATCAACCAATTCCCACCTGAGGTAGTCTGCTATTCTAAAGGTGTTGAAGCTTCATCCGGTGAGTGCCTCCATCTAGTGGCAGAGATTCCAAACTGTTGCAGAATCAGTTATTGGTTATAGACAGTACCATAGAAAAAGGAAAAGCATAAGATTTCTTGTCTTGTCTCTGACAGTACTGTCATAAACTGTACCAACATAATACTTTAGTAGTATTCATCAAATCAAACAAATTACCATTGCTGAAGGAATTGCTAACACAATTATCTAATATTCTATAATATTCATAAAAACTGCAAACATTATCATGTAAGGAATTTAAACTATATAGCCACTTTCTTGTTTCAAGTTCCAATGAGTTGTTATAATTATAATTCAGAGCTGATTTTAAACAGGAAACGAATATAGAAAATGTACTATCCTGCTGTGTTTGTGATACATGATTTGAATATGCATCAGAATCTAAATTGTCCTTTTCAACTGAATTTACCATTTCCTCTTCAAATGGAAAATCATTTTCTATACTCTGATTAAGAGTCTTTGGATTAGCATTCTTTTGTAATGTAGAGTTTTTATCAATTTTTCTAAAAGCATAGGTGTAATTATCATTATTCAAGATAAACCACTCTGTTTGTGATAATTGATTTGAATTTACAATTTCCTTCTCAAGTGAAAAAATGTTGTACACTCTGATTGAGAGTCATTAGAACAATATTATTATTTTTTTGTGATGTAGAATTGATGTTCACTCTTTTAAAAGTATAGGTTTAATTATCATTATCCAAACATGAATTAAACACTGTCAAAATAATAGTATAGTTTCCTTTTGATGGACTATAAGTCGAATGTAATAAGATCACAATCCAAAAACTGCAATTGAATATAAGTAACCATATCAAACTTCCTGAAACCCTCTGTACACCTCTCTCCATTCTCTCTCTGCAATGGTTCATAATATACTGATCCATAATCAGAGTGGAGAAAACTGGTTTGCAAAATTATGCAGGTTCAAACATGAAAACTAAATTTCATTCTTACTTTTTGTAGAAAAACTCCTATAAAATAGACCAGCTTTTCCACTCAACCTTCAGTCTTCACCCAGTGTTCAATGTGAGATTCATACAGAACCACCTATCAAGTGAATCCAAGGAATGAGGTAAGTCTTTTCAAAAATATACAACAAATATAATATACATACATCAAATAATTATTTTGATTTAATTTCTGATCATCTTTTTCATATCAAATCATTCAAACTCGATTTGAGATGATTAAATGAGACTAATTCAACCTTCTCCATTTCGAATCTGATATTGTCAAAACTATTTTTAAGTTTTTCCTATTGTTTCTTCAAACCATCTTTGTATGTTACCATATCTGCCTTACCATTATCAAATTCAGATCTTGTTAGAACCATTTTCTTATGCTTACATAACTGATTTCCTAAATATTCCTTAGCATCTATCTCATTACTTTTACCATGTGAAACATGTCCAAACCTGTCCACAGAAATGATGTAACTGAAAGGCTAAATACGACACTAACTTAAACTTTTCCTAATACATTTCTACTCAACTAGATCAAAAATAACCTCTGACAATTGATTACTATCTGTGATTGTAATTATATGATGATCATTGCTACATCCATATTCCTCAATTACAATATATAAGAATTCATACACTTCAGATAAGATTGAATACTTTAAACTTGAATTCAACCATTTACTATTATCTGACAATTCTTTATCATCATCATCTTTAACTTTACAATCATTTTCAATACATTATTATGTATGAGACATATAGTTCACAGTATTATTGTTGTACTGTTCCAGGATATCGGCTTATTTTACAAAAATCAAATTCCAACTTTACCAATCAAAGCAAGCATCAGCAATAGTGATTATCAAAGAACATCACATGTTTGCAGAGAACTGTGAACTTTTGATCACTACATCAAGGAGTCATCTTACAGCAAACTTTCACTCAACAGTAGAAAACACTAGACTGGTGAGATCGAATTATTATTTTCTATTATAAAAGTATGATGTTAAAGTATACATTAGAAAAAACTACGGCTATTTATGGAAATGTTGTGAAACATAGATTTTTGTTCATTGAAACCCAGTTGTATTTACAGTTGATTTTAACAACTTTGAAAGAAACAATATTCAACATTTTAATCAATGATTCAGTAATTTTTGATGGAAACATACATTGGTTTATTGCTGTAAAAGTTCATCTGATAAAAATAGCACCTTTACCGCCAACATTGGATGGTCAAGAACAGACTATGAACGTGGAGACAATTGCAACATTTCATAGCGCATCTTTTAATATTATTAATATAAATCAAAATACCGATGAATTAATACATCAATTTGACTTAGCATCTAGTAAGTTTGAGACAGGTTTGGAGTGATTTGTTTCTCATGGTTCTGGTTGGGTGGTGAATTGTATTTTAAATTTAGATGTCAATTTTATAAAATATAATCCCATTTATGGTGGTGATTCAATATATATAAAGAAATTCTTCCCATACCATGTGACTACACACAGAGAGACAGAGTATAATATACATTTGCTTCTGCTATTTAGAGAATGTTACCCAAACTGTTTGCATTACGTTCTTATAAACACAAGTCAGAATAAGAATGGGCTTAGCTGTCTTTTATGTCATTTAACAAATGGTAGAAGATCTGTTCATATATGAATGCCATTTTTTTAAAAGGGCATCAGTCATAAAACACGAATTTAAAAATATGTACTTCTTTGTTATGTTTTTGAAGATTATGTGACATGATTTTAAGACCATATGTTACCCTGTAACCACACATATAATATTTGAATTTTACAAAATGATGCCCTTTCAAAAAAAAAAACTATTTTCAAGCAAAAATAAAAACCATTTTATATCATAAATTCATTTATTATTATTGCATTTTCACAATAAAAAGCATTTTGTCATCAAAAACATTTTATATATTAATTTATTCATTATCAATGCATGTTTACATTTTTATCATGAAAAAAAAATCATTATTATCTCAATCACTAACTGGCCAGTTCAGAATTTCATGATAAAGTTCAGAATGTTCTTCTGGCACATACTGTTTCAGTCTCTTGAAGTCATTCATTTTGCAATGCTTTATAGGCACTTGCCCAGCTTCATAAGCACACCTTTGAGTGTGGTTGATATTCTGATTTGCACGAAGTGACATCTGAAATGTGTGAGTGCTTATCCCATTAATAGTGGTAATTCCTCTAACATAACCTTTCATTTCCTTTGTATAAACAAAATAGAACAAATTGCTGATGAGAAAGTGGACACATTCATCCCTTGGTTTATTTTGTGACTCAATAGAGATGTAAGATTTTTTTATAATACTGTTTCCACCAGTTTTTATACTCTTTTATTTGACAAGCTTCAATCTCTTCCACTGTGAATTTTCAAGGTCGAGAACTTTGAATGTGTTCAGTTATTCCATGTACAGTGTATATCCTATCATAACGTTTCAGTCTTCTCTTTATTACACCGAAATCCCTGTCACATGGTAAAAAACTATGTCCCCTAACAGGAAAATATTGTTGAATTTTATCAAATCTACCTGAGTCTGTCAATGATAGCAGATATCAACACAGAGTTTGATTTTCATTTTGAGCTGAACAGTTATTTGCAAATAATCTAATTTCAGTTACATTGTCTGGTACCTCACTGAAATAGTCTGCTAAAAATGAACACACTCCATCTGGGCTCTTTCTTTCATTACCTTCATGGTACACGTATATTGTGCTGGTCTTACTCTTTATATTGTTAATGCAAAAAATGTTTACAGTTAATCGCCTAAGATAAAACAATTCCTGAACAGGAACTTTTGGAAGAGATACATTTTGCATATAGTCAAATGCTAAAGATAACACATGCTTTTCTTGTTTCCCAACATTTGAATTTTCATATTCCAATGCCTTGTAGAATTTCTTACTTTTTTCTCTTATGGACCATTAATTCAGCCACTGTTGTACGTCTGGCTATATCATTCAAGTGTGGTGACTTTATCTTTAGGTTCAACTCCTCACATGTACAACAAGTATCCACCTGAGGCCGTCCAAATCTGTAGTAGAAGTTCTTTCTGAAGTATTCCCAATAGTAATAATAGCTAACAGTAACGTCAGGATTCTTTTCACAAAACCATCCACATTTTTCTTATATTTATCTCAGAGCTCAAGTAAAATATTGTTTTTCCAGCATAATGTGATTCCTCCACTTCAAATGATTCAATGTGCTCCCTAACCATCATTTTAATGTCATATGACTTGGAGTTTGAGATGCCTTGACCTCTCTTATCAACTGGCGGTTTCCCCAACAGTTTCAACTCTCTTAGCCATCTCACACTTTTTACAGTTTTGGAAAATATTGATAAAAATGCATCAAAACATACCTCTTTAGGCTGAGTACCTAGTAATATATTATACTTAAATGAGGCCGGATTTGTTCGTTGTGACTCTGCTTTCCTTGGGTGCCTCTGTTTCACCTCACAAACATCAATAAGTCCTTGCAGGTAGAGGTCTTGTTCGTCTTTTGTTTTTATATTGTAGAATTTGGTGAACACATCCGTGCAGTTATCTTCTCCTATAGATTGCAGACATCTCGCCTTGCATCTGAAACAATTAAAAATACAATCCCAGTTTAATTGAAGATTTAATATAAAATTATATTTCAATTTCAGCAGTACTTAACAATCAAAGCATAGTGGAACAGAAAAATTAGTAGGGTAATAGATTAATTACTGTAGTTGCCTATAGTAGTTGCAGCCTCAGACAATCTCTCTTTAAAAAAATATATACAGACAGAATTGAAAATAATATATAGTAGCCTACTGGTAGCCTAGCCTGCTCAATGGTGTTACAGTGAGCTAGTTTGTTGCTGCACTAACTTACCAAATCTAAATTGAAATCATTGTATGCTTGATGCTGTTGGTAAAAATACTACATATCTAATTATTAGTAAATATTAGCAGTAGTATCATATGATTGAAAATTATATAAGATACTTACTTGCATGCAAATCCTGGTGTTTTAGCCAGTTTCAAATGCCCACTGTAACTGTTGTATTCTTCACCCTTGAGTCTGGCAGTTTTTATAACATTAACTTTATATGTCTCAGTATTTCTTTTCCTTTTCCTTGAAAACCCAGTTGTTGTTTCAGTATCCATTATAACAGTGAATCACGATATCACGAAATAACAAAATAAATTACACATAACCTCAACTGCAGAACAGACAACAGAAACACAGTTTCAATATTCAAGTCAGCTGGTCTGATCAGCTGGCTGTCATCTGGATAAGTTTTGAAAAGGCATAAGTCATTGACTGGTGCCCTTTCAAAACCAACTCCGATATTCACACAGCTACAGTTGGCATAATAACAAGTTGACTGAAGCCTTTTCAACACTGAACGATAGAGCTATGTCGAAAGATACATAAATCGCAAAAAAATAAAAATGGCTGAAATAGTGACTTATGCTTTTTCAAAAAAATTACATTAATATGTCCTTTCTGTTTTCACCAGTTTACATCAAATAAGAGGACTAATATTGATGGCAAGTTAAATTAACAAAAACACATTGAAATTTGTAGCAAATTTGGTGAACAGAAAGTCAGTCTTCCAAAGCCTGGGAAGAACATTCTTGAGTTTACAAACTATACATTTAGTATATAATATATACAAGTATATAATATATGCAGGTTTTGAGTCTTCTATAATACCAATAAATGATGAAGAAGAAGAGGAAGAAGTAGAAGAAGTCAAAGATAGCTCAGGTGAGGGTGAGTCACGAAGATTGAGGTCTTATACTGAAAAACGTGCCAGACATATTGCTTGCAGCTTTGCTTTTTTTGTTCTGAATGAGAATAGAGAGATTTGTATGGGTCCATATTTGTATAGAGCAAACTTTGTAGGTGAAAATATTATTGGAATTTTTTTGAAACATGTTACTAATATTGGTGATGAACTCTACAAGGATTTGATTGTAGAAACGCCCATGTTCAACTTAACACAAGAAGAACAATCTATGTTTGATAATGTGCAAACATGCGGATTTTGTCAAAAACCGTTTACACCCACCAATATTAAGGTGGAGGATCACAATCATGCTACTGGACGTTTTGAAAAAGCTGCTTATGCAACATGTAAACTTAATGCTAAGAAACCTACTTCCATTCCTTGTGTATTCCATAATTTTAGAGGGTATGAAAGTCATTTTGTAATACAAGCTTTAGCTTTCAATAACAATAAATTGAGATGCATTGCTAATAACAGTGAAAATTTTTTAACAATCAGTTTAGGTCATATTAGATTCATAGACAGTTTACAATTTTTAAATACTTCATTGGAAATTTTAGTGAAGAATCTAGCTGATTGTGATGACTGAAGAGCAAAATTTAAACGACTGTGTTCAATTTTCAAGGATCAGTCACAACAGAAACTATTTCTAAGAAGAGGGGTATATCCATATTCTTATATTGATGGACCCCATAAATTCAATGAGAACTGGTTACCATCCATAGAACATTTCTATAACAGTCTAACTGAGAAAGCTTTAGATGAAGTTGATTATAAACATGTGCAAGAGGTTTGGAGGGTTTGTTCTATGAAAACTTTTGGTGATTATCATGACAATTATCTTTTGATAGACATCCTCTGCTTATCAGATGTATTTGAAGATTTAAGATCTATCTTCTATAGAAATTATGGTCTTGATGTAGCTCAATTTTTATCATTAGCTCATTACTTATTCCAGGCTATGCTATATAAAACTAAAGTTAAATTAGAATTATTGACTGATCCATGTATGCACCTTCTCTTTGAATCATCTTTACGAGGTGGTTTATCTGTGAATCCAAACAGAAGCCAACAATCCCTACATGAATAATGAATATGATAGCGGAAAACCTACATCCTATTATTGCTACCTTGATGCGAACGGCTTGTATGGTTTCTGTATGACAAATTATCTGCCATATGGTGGTTTCAGGTGGTTGACTGAGACGGAAATATCTTCCTTCAATGTATTTAACATTCCAGATGATGCTCAAATGGGCTATGTCCTAGATATGGATTTAAATTACCCCTCTCATCTTCATGATAAACACAACGGTTACCCTCTTGCCCCAATAAAAGGTTTACCACCTGTAGAGCTATTCTCCAAATATCAAAGAACTAACAATCAATGCACACAGAGAGTGTCAACCAAGCTTTTAGCCACACTGGATTGTAGAAAGAATTATGTATTACATTACCAAAATTTGAAACTTCATTCGACACTGGGAATGGAATTTACAAAAATTCATTGTATTATTGCTTTTAGCCAATCTGCCTGGTTGGAAGAATATATTGACCTCAACACAAAACATTGTCAGGAGAGTAAAAACATATTTGAATCAACACAGTACAAGAATCTTATGAACTAACTCAATTTATGGGAAATTAATTGAACATGTTAGAAATAGATTGAATATGAGATTGATTACAGATGAGAAGCGATTAGAGAGAGTATTATCCCACCCAAATGTAAAGCGGTGGAATATGTCTAATGCAAATGTGATGGGAGTTGAGTTGAAAAAGTATGATATTGTATTGAACTGACTAATTTATTGTGGGTTTAGAGTTCTAGATTTGAGCAAACTAGTTATGTATGATTTTAATTATAATAAGATTCTCCAAATGTATGATTACCAAATGGTGAAAATACTCATGTCTGACATAGATTCTTTTCTTTATCATTTAGAAAAAGATGATTTTTACGAGGATATGAAAAATAATTCACATTTATTTGATAGAGTGAATACCCTCCCACCCACAAATGTTATAGTTTAACCAATTACAGGAATCTTGGTGTCATGAAGGATGAAATGTGTTCACTTATAATAACAAAATTCTCAGGTTTGAGACCGAAGCTTTATTCTTTCCTATATGTGATATATGTGAATTATCACTGTAATTGGCAATCATAAATGGGAATCTTAGTTAGACAAGATTCTTGATTCATAAAATAGTTCATTTCATTCAACTATTAAAATGAAACCAGCTGAAGTAACATTGAAACATGAGAAACAAATTATTGCTGAATTGAATAAAAAACACTTGAGTAAGAGTAATAAACCTATTCATCCCAAAATTTGGGTTAGGTGATATAGTGAGGATCTCTAAATACAAAAAATTCTTTGAAAAAGCCTATGAAATGAATTGGAGTTTAGAATTATTTGAAATAGTTGGAGTTCATGCTACAATACCACCAACATAGTCATTAAAGATCTGTCTGGCATAAATATTATTGGAAGGTTTTATGAACAAGAATTACAAAGAACTCAATCAAATGAATCTTATAGAAATGTTCACTTAGTTGAAAAGGTATTGAGATGTAAGAAGCAAAAGGTTTTAGTTAAATGGTTTGGGCTTATAGAACCAAGTTGGATTGGTAAAAAAGATCTTATTTTGAATTAATAATAATAGATATGTATTTTTCAGATATGGAGTCACACATTCCCGCGACAATGTTCAAAGAGGGTATTCTATTAGAGCTTTTTAGTAATATTATAACTGAGATGAAAAAATATGTTAGATATGATTTCCTTCTCAATGAGCTTATCTGGAATTTGAATGATGTCAAAGTCAAAGTCAAAGTCAAAATCTTTATTGTTGAAAACATTTAACAATGTTATAACAACGTCAGAACAGTAGCTAAAAAATTACAGAAGATACAAGAAAAATGTAACAGTAGCAAACTTAAAGACACTCTAACTCTCTCTACTTATTGTAAAATCAGAATTCAAATAATCTTCAATAGAGTAAAAACACTTTTCAATCAGTATTTTCTTTATAAAAGACTTAAAATGATTTTTATCCATAATTCTAACCTCAAATGGTAATTTATTAAACAGCTTAATAGTCATGTAACGCCAATTTTTCTGAGCAGTAGTCCAATAGTGAGAGTCAATCCTTATATTTAGACTACTTCTTGTATTGTAATCGTGAGTCTCGGCATTCAGAGTTTATTTGTGCACATGCTTCCTCATATATAACAAGCATGTTAATATATATAGAGAGGGAAGAGTCAACATTTTTAAGTTCAAGAAAAGGGGCTTACAAGTTGCCAGTGGTGGCGCATGACAAATTATTCTTATTGCTTTCTTCTGAAGCTTGAAGAGTGTCGGTGACATAGAGCTATTTCCCCACAATTGAATACTGTATGCCAAATGACTATAAATATGAACATAATATACATTTATCATTACCTCATGTCTTACAATATTTCTTAACCTACGTAACATGAAAATTCCCTTTGCAAGCTTACTACAAACATCAAGAACATGATCTTTCCAATTAAGATTGGTGTCAAGTGTTAATCCTAGAAATTTGAAGGAACTGAGTTTCGCTGATTTTCTGCTGAAAGTGAATTGCAGGTCCTTTGTTTTAAGCTTGTTAAGACATAGAGCGTTAGAAGCACACCAATCTTCAATTGCTGTTGTGCAATTCTCAGTTGTAGTGTTGATTGAAGCTTCATTAAGACCACTAACTCTTAGTCCTAAATCATCTGCAAAAAGGTATGGGTGATTATCATTACAAAATTCATTGATAAAATTAGGCAAGTCATTTATATAGATTATAAATAGAAGTGGTCCCAGTATAGATCCCTGTGGGACCCCGAAATTTATCATCTCACCACTTGAGAATTCCCCATTTTCAATTACATATTGTAGCCTGTTGCTGAGATAGGAGTCAATGAGATTTACTGCTGCCCTGTCAAGACCATAGTAAGATAGCTTATCACATAATTTTCCATGCTCTACTGTGTCAAATGCACGTGACAGATCAAAGGATCTTAGATTAACTTTTCTCTTTTGTTCCAAACTACTTATAATATCATATACTAGATCCAACACATTGTCGCATGTACTCAAGTTTTTTCTGAATCCGTACTGATTTTTTGATAGTAATTTGCTATTTTCGAAGTATTCAGCTAGTTGCTTGTGGAGGAGCTTTTCAAATATCTTGGAAAATATCTGCACTATGCAAATGGGTCTGTAATTTTCTATTTTCGACTTGTCACCTTTCTTATGAGTAGGCATCATTTTAACTTTTTTTAGGCCGTCAGGGAATATGCCAAAGTCTATACATTTATTGAATAAGTGTGTCAATACTTCAGAGACCCTATTAGCAGCTAATTTCATAATAAAAGAGTTTAAGCCATATACATCTAAGCAGTTACTGTTACCTATTCCATTAATAGCAGCAAATACCTCTTCAACTTTAACATGACTGAAGCTGAACTTCGTAACTGGTTGTGGTATTTTCTTGACATAATAGCTGGAATCAAAATTGCTCTTGGGAATGGTTCCTATCTGCTTGTCCACTCTATCTATAAAAAATCTATTTTTGTCATTGATTGGCATATCACATTCAATTTTGGAAGATTTACTATTCCTACAAACATGTCTGTTAACTATTTCCCAAGCCGCTTTAGTTTTGTTTTTACTATCTGAAATAAATTTACTGTTAAGTTCAAGTTTGGCTTCTTTTATTGCTAATTTATATTGCTTTTTACTATTATTATACTCCTCTTTTATTGTGTCACTAAGGCAGTCTTTATACAAATAGAATAATTGTTCACACTTTTTTTTTAACATTTGCAGTTCAGGTGTATACCATTTATTATAATCCCTACTCTGATATATCTTCCTTTTAACTAGCGGATAAGCCATATTAACCGCCCCCATAAACAAGCTTTGAAATTTATGTATTTTATGACTAATATCATCAAGCTCATAGACTGAAATCCAGTTTAAGGATTCTAGATATGCCAGGAATAGGTTTGTCCTATCTGCACTAATTTGTCTTAGTAGTATTGTTTTTTTCTTTTTATCAATACAAGACTTTTTTACAATTTTAACTTTTAGAATCAAGGCATAATGATCTGAAAAAATTGTATGTAATACTTTACTCTCCCATCGGCTGAAATGTAAATCAGTGGCAATGTTGTCTATACACGATCCTTGTGAATTAATATTATTAATGTTTGGTCTGGTTATTTCCTTAGTTGTAATAGACATATTAAAACCAGCCAACAAGGTACATAGTTCATCTCTGTTCTCTCTCATGTAAATAGGAAATTTGATCATTGGGGTTATTGCAAGAGAAATCAATGTGAATGCTCAAAACTATCTTCAGCAATGCAGAAGTTAATATAATATTATCTGAGTGATGATATGTTTGAACATCATCATGTTGGAAAAGAATTTGCAAGGAAACTTATTAAAGTTTGTGGTAGCCTATAGACCTTGGATTATTTTATGATGAAGACTAGTTTTAAAATTTTAATATAAGATATTATTAAGATATTATTTCATATTATGACGTCTACTGCAAATTTCAAATTGGAAGCTCACCATTGTAGTGTTATTGGACAATCTTATTTATAGCTTAAAGGATTATGCAAATTCAGGTCTTAGATTAAAGGACTATCTTTTGTTTTTGGATGGAAGGGCTATAAGAAAGTTTGAACATTTAAGATTCTGTTATATGTCAAAATTAGATTCTGATAAGTTAAAACGTGAAGGGAAATGCTGTCCTGATATAACAGATACATGTCCCTGTTCTTTGGGAACGTGCCAACTAGTCTCCCCGACAGTAAAGCTCCTTTTGAATCCACATTCGAGGAGATTTACTGACGGCGTCAACTAAGCTCCTGAAAGAGGAGCTTTACTGATGGGGAGACTAGTTGTCGTCAGCGACCGAGGAGCTTAGTTGTCGTCTACGGTCCCGACAACTAGTCCCCTCTGAACCAGTAGGGGATTTACTGTCGGGGAGACTAGTTGACGCTAGCATGCAAGGAGTTTGGTTGTCATCACCAAACCCGACAACCAAGCTCCTCGCTCGCTCTGAGTGCCGGAGTTTTCGCGAGTAAACTGACATATATATTTCATGCACTTACTCTATGGATTTCCTTAAATCACGCCTGGTTTTCCCAGTCATTCATAGCTTTTTTAAGATTTATATCACATTTTTCAAGAACCAATAGTTCAAACTTTATAATGAGGTTCAGCTTAGGAATTGGTTCATATTTTGATGTTCTTATCCAAGAGCCACATTTCAAAACAACAAGCGAGTGAAGCAAATTCAAAATACCCTTTGATGTACAAGAGAGATCCGGTTCAATGGGATTTGCAGGCGAGCGAACTGAGTCCCATTGTCACTGCCGGGGTAAAGGGGTCATGAAATTACAGGCAGTGGCGGATGGATGGATCAAGGAGGATCCAGCAGCAATAATATAAAAAACTTGAGTGAATTGAAAAATTTCAAAGTAGAATATTATAGGTTTTATCGATGGAACTATTTGAGACTAGTCGGCAGGCTCGCTTTGCTCGTCTGCATTTTTCATATGGGCATGCTCCTTTCCATCAAAAAGTCAAAAGAGACTTTCAGGAACTGTTTGATTCGAATTGTGTAGTGCAGGAAGGAAAAAATCGTGTCTCTATTGGTATGAATAAATATTTCTCTGTAGAGACTTTGTTGAGATATTATGAAAATTATTGTATTCAGTTCAGGCCTTTAAAATTTGAGATAGGAATTTATTTATTTAATCAATGAGAATTACACAACTTACAGAAAAGTACCACAGGCTTATACATGATTATAGGAATGACGTGGTTAACTTACAAAACATTCATATCAAACTCTCTCAAGTATGAATTTTCCGAGAAATGAAGAAATATGCATAGAAAACTAAATGAAAAACTGGAGAAAAGAATCCCTCTGATTTATCACTGCCATTACCTCAAGTTTACACTTTCAAATTCAGTTGTTCCTGAAAACCCTGGAAAAACAACTTACTCTGAACTTAAAAAAATATTACACGGACCTGTGGAACAGATTTAAACAATTTCTGTCCATAAAGTACTGAAAAACCGAAAAATATAGAAAAATGTTCGAAAATGCCAGCTTTGAGCGTATATTCGGTGAAATATTGGGCACCTCTCAACATAATATTTTTAGACCCTAGCTGAACATTTGTACCAAATTTAAACGTTTTTTGTTCTCGAAAAAGCTGAGAAAAAGAAGAAAAACACTTATTTTGGGCTTGTGTTTGACGTTATACCACAGCTCTTCCAATAGAACATTTTGTACACCTGAAGCAATACTATTACTTTAGTAATAGTTATAGTAGGTATTGCCTAAAGCCCATGTTATACGAGCGCTAATGCTGCGGCGTTAACACGGCACTTGCAGTGCTGAACCAAGTTATACACAGCGTTTTTAGGGCGCACTATAAAAGTAACATTGCCAAGTCAATTTATCAGCGCTTGTATAACATGGACCTTGAGGTGCATACAGATTTACGTGCCGCAAACATGTGCAATTCATTTTTTAACAGCTGATGCCAAGCTTTTTATATCTGTATCTTTTTATATCCGTTCCTTTACGATAAAGCTGATATAATCAGCTGATGGAAAGTGAATTGGTCGTGCTCGCGGAGTGTGAATCTGTACGCACCTGTTTACCAAATTTGAACATTTTCTGTCTATTACTTCTTTTTAAAACCGAGAAATTCAATTTGTTTATTTCCACTTGACATACAATACATGTACATATTTATATTTGAAATTCAACAAAATAAGAATCACATTTTTACAAAAACAGTACAAAGAACATATTGATTGAGTGGAATTCCCTCAGAAAGACTATGCGTCTGAGATTGGGGAACAGTTCCTGCAAGCAGTATTATTCAGAAGTTATATGGTATTATATTTACTATAAATTACAATATGTGTGATTAAAATTACAAAACTAAGATTCAGATAACAGTGAGTGAATTATAAGTGATAACATAATATAGTCACACTTTTTCTATGTATTTTAACACGACATGCAGTCTATTATTAAGTAAATATTAAAAACTTTTACTTACTGACTGGAGTACTTTCGATTGTACTCGGCAATCGAAAGTACTCCAGTCAGTAAGTAAAAGTTTTTAATATTTACTTAATAATAGACTGCATGTCGTGTTAAAATACATAGAAAAAGTGTGTTTATACAAAGCAGCTCGGAATGGATCAAGAAATCATCACCCATAATATAGTGTTGGGTAGCTTGATATCTAGAGTGGGAGAGCAAGAGGACCCAAAAACCAGAGGTAATTTATTGTTTTATAAGCCTCTATTATGTCAGAATTATGTTACGTCTAAAGTGTGATTATTCAACCAAATCTTTAAATTTCTTTTCAACAGGCGCATATTAACAAACTCAGCACAATTATCGGGTAAATCATTGAAAGTTCTTGATACAATGTAGATTAAGGTGTTTCTGGCTAAATTATTCGAAGTAAATGGTACAACATACCTATCATTCCTTGAATCATATCGATTAACTTTCATAACTAAATATTTTTTTAGGAAGTAATTTTCTAAAATCAAAGTAAACAGAAATATACCTTTTATATTAAAAACCTTGCAACTATTCAAAAGGTTCTCATATGAAATATCTCCCTGAGAATTACTGACCAAACGTAAAATCTTCCTCTGTACTGAAGATATTCTCCTAAGATAAACATTGCTAGCAAATCCCCACCCTTGCAATCCATATCTCATAACAGACTCTCCCAAGGCTATATACATCATCCTCTTCACTTTATTAGGTATTAAATCTTTAATATAATACATTTTGGCCAATTCCTGTTTGAGTCTATTACAAACATTTTTTATATGAATATCCCAACGACTGTCAACTGTTACTCCTAAATACTTATAATTTATACAATTCGATTCAAACTGACAATCTCTTGTACATATGAAAATATCTTGCTCCTGCAGTTGGAAACATTCACAGCAATGGTGCTTAATTTTGGGTTCCCTAATTCTTTTCATGTAGGATGAGGTTATATGTAGCACCTTTTTTTTGGTGACATTTATATTTGGACAATTATTATGAGACCATTTAGCTAGAGTATTGGTATCATGTTGTAACCGGGTTTCGGCCACATCTAACGATTTATGAGAGGAAATCAACAAAATATCATCTGCAAACATAAAAATCTTACAGTGAATCAAATATCTAGTTAAGTCATTTGTGTAAAGTAAAAACAGGTCAAGAACCTGTTGATGGTAGGAGAAAGCATTCAGCTTTGAATGGAATCCTGGAAATTCTTCGAAGGCCCGCTCCCACAGTAGCTCATAGCACATACATTGCATGGAGTGTGAGGGTGACAGTTCTTCCCCGGCAGTGTCCAAATCGGTAGTGTTTAGTGACAGTCGTTAAAAAGTGTTCAAGTGATTTTGGTCATGTCAGCAGTACGATTTAAAGCAAGATTTAAAGGGTTTCGGTGGGAAGATGAAAGTGGGTTTATTTATAAGCAAAAAAAAAAAATTTTTATTTTCATGGTTTGCGTTAAAAAAGAGTGTTCTGGGACTTGCTCTGTTGAATGCAATACTGGGGAATCTAGCGTGGGTGAATGCTCAATTACTCGTAGTCATTTGCCAGAGAATGCCTGCAAGAGTGAGCCCAACCAATCAAGAATTGAGGCTCTTAGGTCTTCAATTCTTCAAAGGGCAGCAACAGAAAACACGCCGAATTCAATCATCTTCCAGGAAGAAATCAACAAGTAAGTGATACGTTTATGGATTATCATCCTATAGTGATCCCACTATTTTAAAGAACCTATAATGGAGTTCAGTAGTTGAATAGAATTATTTCTAATGTACTTGTTGGATAAGTAAAATAAAACAGAGAATGTTCACATTTATTTGATATGCGCATCAGATATGAGCAACCAAAATGGAAAATCTTAGAAATGAGTAATTTCAGAATTTCAATTTAGAATATTCAAGACATATTACAAACTCTTTATAATTCGACATATCATTAAATATATAAATAAATGAACATAATCATTCAAACATATACTTAAAAAAATGAATTATAAAATCCAGGCATCACTAGCAAAAGGAAACTCTTTGCCCGCTGGTGAGAGTTGCAAAACAGTAAAAGAAGAACATAATATTTCGAAATAATGCAGAAAATTTGGGTTAAGATTTAACTAATTCAGTATAATTACAGTAGAAACTTTAGAGCAGTTGAATCATCAAAAATCAACAAATATTGTGCAGAGAAAACACGATAAAATAAAAATAAAAGAATTGAAATTGAATATTAAATTGCTATATCTCAGGTATAGAAAAATTCTCTCTAAAGGTAGGTGCACACAGATCGTCATCGGACGGACGGCACGCATCGGACGGATTGCATGATTAGATTTGATGCATTGTTTTCAATTGGAATGCACATACCTATCCGCACTCCAATTGAAAACAATGCATCAAATCTAATCGTCCGATGCGTGCCGTCCGTCCGATGACGATCTGTGTGCACCTACCTTTAATCCACTCTTTTATGCTCTTTTTACTGATTTTGAAATACAAATCAAAAGGTATTTCATTGATCAGTTTACTGCTTGAGTAAATTAGCTACCTTCTGATCAATGAAAGTCTTGTAGAATGAACTTGATATTTCTCTGTTACACCTCGTCTGGAATGATAAGTGTGTTCTTGATCAGCTTTGGCAAGATATTTGTATTTTTCACCATGTTTTTTATTTATGAACCATAATTTTATTTTGTAAACGCAGCTTTGACATTATAGTTGTCAACATCAAAATCCATGAAAAAAAAATTAGATGGGTATAACTTTGGTTTATTTAAGATTTTTTCTGAATGATGAATAGATTATCCATGTGTACATCATATGCAGCACCCCATATGACTAATCCATATTGTAAAACTGATTGAAATATGGCATGATAAACTGTTTTTAATTGATAGCAAATAAATTCATGAAATTTCGAGGATTCATTCTTCAATTTATATTGTATTGAACGTCATACTGTACTTGATTTATTAGAATATCAATTCTAAGAAATACTAAATAACTCGAGTTATTATTTGAAACTGAAAAGGATATTTACAAAATGTGACTATAATCGCTTTCTGATGATTCAGAAATCACATTCTTCCCATTATCCACGCACAAATCTTGAGCTCATGTGAACATCACCTTCAAAAAATGTAGTTGGTAGTTAATTTCCGAAATAACGATTATAACATTTATATTGTTCTCGTGGTAGAAATAGAATGTATTATCAACTTTTCATTCATTATTAATATTCCACTAACAATTCATTAATGATAATTTTCACAAACAAGCTATTGAGATTGAATGAAATCCTCAAGTAACCTTTATCATGTTTAATTGAACATAAAAAGGATACTATTGTTTTTTGAAAATGCGATTCTTTAATATTGATAAATAATGTTACATATTGAAAAAAGAAGAGAGGATAGAGAAGAGTTTTTCTTGTGTGTTTTTTCTGGAATAGTAAGGACTGTTCAAAGCCTTTTTGGTCTGAGACTGTTCAAAATGTATAATATTTCATCTACTGTATAATGATATAAAAATAATATGGTTGCATCTCAGTGAATGCAATTCAGCATGGAGCCGAACCAACTAGTTCTGACCAGAATTCACATTCACAAGCTTTGTTTTATTTCCTCCGTCGCCTTATTGAACGTATTAGAGATAGCCCATTTTCGAAAAATTGAAACTTCATCTCTGCTTGTATAATTTTCAGAGCATCAGTCGAAATCAGGAATGCATTGAATTTCAAACGAATGAAGTGGTCGATGCAAAGATTCCATACTAGATCAAATCCCGGGAGCGTTGAGGATTTCAAGCAATTTGGAATTGAAATGAAAAAATGGTATGCAAAATATGGGGAAGTAAAATTTTCTGAAAATATCAATTCTTGGAAAAGTTATTTAATTTACCAAAAATAACTGAACAAAAAGTTATTTTTGGTTATTTTTAGTGAATTGAATAACTATTTTAAAAATGGATATTTTCAGAAAATTTCTATTTCACTAGATCAACAATACTATGAAGAATCCATCCTCTAAATCTCATGAATTTATCTCTTACTGAATTTGAAATGTTCTGTAACAAAGATTTAAACTTTAGGCGCTCATATCTCAAAAAGTAATGATCGGAAAAACATGTTTCCCTGAGAAAACTTTTTCATTTTGATAGCTTAATGATATACAAATTAAAAAACTTTGAAAAATATCACGAGTAGAAAGTTTATTTTCAGCCTTTGCACAGCTTTCTGAAGATAGTGTGGATCACTGGAACTAGTTGTTATAATTTGTATTTTCAATCTATAATTTTATTAGTTTCAAAAAAGGGTTTAAAGTTTATTTATTTAAGTTCATTTTATAAATAAAAATAAGTATGCTATCCCTGAATTCATACATTAGAAAAAAGGTTCTTATATTTATTTTTATTACCCTAGCTGATTTCATAGCTCAAGAACCGGCTATTACACAATTGATTACTTACAAACAAGATGAACCTGTCGTCAGTATGCATAGAATATCACAGCGCACACGTTCGTATTTTATAAATAATTCTTGAAAGTTTGAAGATATTCCAATTTGATAATTTGAATTTCTTTGTTCCAGTTGGAGCTACTGTCGCTGTAGTAGCTACTGCTGCTGTTGTAGCTACTGCTTCTGAGGTGGACCCATATTCAAATTATAGATGGGAGACAACCCAATTGATAACAGAAACGTGTTGTGCTTAGAGTACAAGGTAACTAGGCTGTGCAGTCCATGCGGCCATGCTAATATGTGCACGGCATGCTGCAATTCATTTATTGCACAAGAATGCCACTATTCAGTTACAAACTCTGACGGAAGCGTGGAGGTGACAGATATCCAGTTACCATTAACATGTCCAGTTTGTAGGGCGATAATAGGGCAAATTATTAGAGTAGTTATGTAGGTAGTTAGTTATTTAGTTAGTTATTTTCTTGGTGTTTCATTGTAATATAAGAGATGATTATTCATATTCGGTGTAATAAAAGATTGTTTATAAATCCTAGTTTTATTCATCAGCATTGAAAATCCCCAATCCATTCTGGAGGCTGAGTGTGTATCTGTGTGATATGTTAACTCATATTGCAGCAGCATGTAATAAAGCACGGCAATACAATTCCAAGAGAAAAAAAATCATAAATTTCATTATGAACTTCCTTCATGATACCTGCTTCAAAGTCTGTTATCTCCGACTGAAACCGACGACGGTCATAATATAATCTATTGTCCGTATAATGTATTGTCTATACTACAATAGCATTTGACTTCTATGATGACTTCTGCCGAACGTCCTGTCCCATTCTGAGGGCTGTCCGAGAAATCTTTTGTATCAATACCGCAAGAGGTGGGGCAGCCCATGCATGCATCATCGCCTCAACACATGCATGCATGATTTACATACAACAGTAGTTCCAAATTGTTATACCTACACAAACTCTATCCAATTCTTAACTCCGTCCTAGGTGGTTTTGGTGAGAGAAGTTATATGTGCTTGTTGTAAGCATTAACATTTTATATGAGTTGCACTATTGTTAAATCATTGTTGATCAAGTTATAAGGGCTCAGAAAAAGTGAAAGCAAAAAATACTTGATAATAGGTCAGAAAATGAACAAAATATTTTTGGATTTTTCCAATGAATTGTCAATGGAATTTGAAAGGAATAATCCTTTTTGAATTGCGCATCAATCTACAAGTAAAGTGTTCTTCTATTGTATCCTTTAAAAGACGATTTAAAGGATATTAAATAGTATATCCAATAAGAAATTTTGGATAATAGACAATTCTTTCTTATTATTTCTTGAAAGTGTATTCTCTCACAAAAACGTCATCGAAAGATGAATCCTAATGTAGAAAAGTTTTATTTCTATCAGAATAAATTTTCAGGAAATTGACTGGCCAGGCTCTCCACTGCATTTGACCAGTCACAATAAATCTTGAGCCTTTCAGTCACAGCTACCTCCATTGGCTGGTTGATCTAGGGGTGGATACGTTTCAATAGCTAGTCAGTACTTCTTAAAGTTTTTAGAGAAAAACGTCAGCAATCTACAGAGTATGAGAAAAACGTAATTTGAACCACCCATTGAGTCCACCCATCATGATTCGATGTACCAATCGATTGAAAAGGTCAGCTTGAAGTTGAAAGCCAATAAAAAATTGAATTTATTTTTTTTTATATTAAGTTTGATAATTTTTCAACAATAGAATAGAAACTCATATCAACTGAAATAGGTACTATCGCTATTCTTGTAAAAACTCTTCTTTCATTCTAAAACTCTGGGAAAGAAAGAATTTGAATCCGTACTCTCATTATGATAATCTTTGAAGAATAAATCTATATTCGATACATAGGAATTCAATTGAGATTGCTAAATGCTAAGTAGGACAATGAAAAATACTATAAGATTTTCTGTCTTCAGGATGCTTCGTAGTATTTAGCGTTATCTTCAAGAAAGTTTAAAGAATTTGCAGTGTCGAAAAATGTAAATCATTGTTTCATTTCAAGTTGAAATATTTATTCCTCTCATTCTCATTCCATTACTTCTTTGAATATTTTCCATGCAACATGATTCATAGTAGTTATATGCAATGAATTGAAATAATGAATTTGGTTTCACCTATTACATGATTGGCATATATTAATTAAAAGTTGGAGCATTGTCATCATACCAATCTTACCCTATTTTCTTGTATTTATTTCATATTATTATTATTATTATTCAAAATTATAGGAATTGCAAGTTTTTATTTTATATATTTTTTTGTTCCTAAATGATTTGTTTCAAAAATGGGTAGGTACTGATTCAATCATCATCAACATAATATCGTATTGCGTGTACCTATACACATACCCTTGTGGCCTGCCTCTGTCACTGTCCCTGATGATTAATGACACTCAAGTCCTCCCATTCTTAGCATCTGCCTATCCTTATTGTTATTCTGAAAAAAATGGATCGCTCAAGGACTGCTAACCCCCAAAGTCGCTCATCGGACGTAACCGATCTTATGGATCTTGTAATATCATATCACGGCGGTAAATAAATGAATATGCTACATAAAACATCATCGCGAATATATGTAGGATACCTCTATATTAATAAAGAAATTTGAAAATTCATGCTGTTTCAGAATAAAAAACATGTTTTTTTGAATATTTGTAGGATTTAATAAGGGGTAAAACCTATCTGGATGGGGGCATGGAACGATCGAGAGAGAAAAATACCCACTCTTCAACGCCAGTAGAATGGAAAACAATAACTGTCAACCCATGCCAATGCTCAATCAATATTGAACAATAGATCTCTTAATGCCCCCATCCATATAGGTTTAGAATAATAAAATATATTTTCAAAACCTAATCCAAAATCCAACACTCTAGTCCGCAACTCACAACTCGATATAATATTATGTATTGTTTGAAAAATATCAATTAGCACTAAGAAATTAGTTCTTTGATAATATTAAAATGGGTTATAAAATCGTTATAATACTAAACTCATTTATTGCGTAAAACACACCATCTGATAGCAGGATTTGGTTTTCACCAAATGATGGGCATAACATTATTTGATTCGCAATTTGAATAGTAAATCTGCTTCACGCCAAGAAAATGTAGACCTGAGTTCTGAGAACTTTAACGTGTAGCCTATTATGACAGCATAAATGAGGTTCTGGCTGCAATACCAAATAGCTTAAATACTGTCTCCCACTATTTAAATAAAGTGAAAAAAGAGGTCAATCTTTCTTATCCCGTCATGTAGCCGTAGAAGAAGAGTTTCTCGCATTGATCTCTCTAAGTAATAGTAGCTGTTTGGATATTTTTCATTTGAATTCCTTCATATGTGAAGCTAGCAGTCAGCATATTTGTGAAGTTCTTAGTCATATCTTCAATCATTGTATTGTCTCCAGTACCTTTCCTGATATGCTCAAGCTGTCTAAAGTAGTGCCGATTATTAAAAAAGGTGACCTCAACCTATGTAGCAACTATAGGCCAATATCTATAGTACCAGTTTTTTCCAAAGTTTTTGAATTTCTAATAGCTCAGCAGATGGTTGATTTCATTGAGAAAAATAATTTGCTATCTTGCAGGCAATTTGGCTCCAGGAGAAACCACACTACAATGTCAGGCAGTTATGTCTTTCATTCAGGAAATATTTAATGGTATGGAAGGTAAAAAATCTGTGAAGGCAAGACTATTTGATATGTCAAGAGCATTTGACACTGTCTCTCATGACATCCTACTTTCTAAACTTGAAAGTTTTGGTTCTAATTGTAGATCTGTAGCACTTATGAAGTAATATTTATTTAATGAACAGATTTCAGGCAGTGTATTTTAATGAAGATATGTCTGGATACAAGCCTGTTATTAATGGAGTGCCCCAAGGTTCAATTCGAGGACCATTACTGTTTATTATCTATATGAATGATTTGCCAGGCAATATTGAGGATGAGAGCACAACTTGTTACATGTATGCAGATGATGTGTGCCTGAAGTGAAAGAAACCTTATTAAATCAAAAATTAGAACTGATGTCTGATTGGTGTAATGCTAATAAACTTGTTCTGAATTTGAACAAAATGCAAAACTTATCTGTATCTTATAATAACTTGAATTCAGGGCATTCTGTCAAATTTCTAGGCATCAATATACAAAATAATATGAAATGGAAGTGTCATATTGACTGCACTATCCCCAAGTTAGCAAGAGGTGTTTTTACGTTGAGAAGATCAAAGGAAATAGTGCCTCAAAAAGTTTTAGTAAATATCTACTATAGTTATGTGCATTTACATCTTTTGTATGGAGCTATATTATGGGCCAATTGTAGTGATTCCTATTCACTTTTTGTGTTACAAAAAAGATCAATAAGAGCCATGTGTAATGTTCCTCCCCTTACGCATTGCAAACCTCTGTTTGTTAGATTGAGAAATATGTGTTTGCCGTGTATTTTTATTTTTCAATGTATATTATTTGTAAAGACTAGCTTGCTCTCATTCTCTAGTCATTTTGATGTTCATTCGCACAACACAAGAAATAGGTTGAACCTTAGAAACGAATATTGTCGGTACAAATCCATTCATATAAGTTTTAGGGCTTGTGCAATTGGGTTTTATTATCAGTTACCGTTACATATAAGAGGCTTACTAGTGGGTGAATATAAACTCAAAATTAAGGATTCTCTTATAAGAAACTGTTTTTATACCAATGATGAATATTTTGCTTTCAATGTGGAGAATTTTTAAGATGTTGATGTGATGATTTATTGTTGTTTTTATGTAGTATGATTATATATGTAATGATTTATGTAATTTTCTCATGACGTGGCCTATACAAATTGTGATTTGTCTTTGGCAATAAATGGATTTTGATTCGATTTGATATAGGTTTTACCCGTAATAAGTAAGTAAACAGCTCACCAATTTATTTCCAGAAAGCTTGATTTGTTCTATTAGTAGTGTTTAATCAATCTACATAATCAGTACAGTAGCAATATTTTTCAACTTCATTCATCAAATTTATTTTACTACTTTTCACACTACTATAGGATTGAACACAAAATACTGTAATTTTGTCAATAACTTCACTATAAAATACTAAAATAACTCTACTCTCCTATTTTTTAATGTTTTAATTGAAGAAGTGAGTAATTTTCAGTTGAATTTTGCATTTGAATAAAACATCATGTTCAATAATTGACTCACATCTATTATTCGAATACAGTCGAACAGGTTGTCTGGTAGGCCTATACTAATACCGAATACCACATCAATCATAATTTCCTTCTAGTGATTTTTCACAAAATAAGTCGAGCCTCTCTATAACGAGCATTCACTTAACGACATCCTCTACACAACGAATTTTTATCTTGTCCCTTGACATTTAAGAGTTTTGGCTGCTTATTTACCTCTAACGAATTTCAGACCTCTCAGCAACAAAGTTTTCTCTCCACTTCAACGTACAAAATGTAGTGTGTATAGGAAGCAGACGGTCATTCTCAAGAAATCGTTTAGTTTCAGCAGAAAGGTCGATAGACTGAAAATAATGGCAATTCAGGTAGGAAAGATATAGGGTGGTAGACAGTCAATAGAGGTTGAAACACATGTCGGAAATTGAATGCAAGTTATTGGAATAGAATTTCAAGGACTTGTCATTCGTAGACCAGGCAGGTGAACGACTGGACTTTCTCATTTTTGCTTTTGTCACACATTTCAATTCTTAGAACTGACTATGATGATGATTATGATGACTGTGACGAGCGAGAAGAAGAATCCGTCAGATTAGGGCCGGATCCAGGGGGGGGGTCAGCGGGGGCATGTGCCCCGGGCGCCGAGTTGAAGGGGGCATCAAATTATAGTCAGCATTCTCTTATAAATATATATAGGTTAAAAAAATAATAACTGCTTTAGGTGTTTATATCTGACATTGTTAATTTGATGTCCCAATAGTGTGATATAGCTCTGTGCACATTCTAAATTAATTTCACTAAAATATTTTGGCAAAACCAACAGAACAAAATAAGAAGTATTTTTATAGCCGCAATATACTTCCGCTGTATAAACTAGCCTACTTTGTTCCATGCTCAGCCCACTCATTAAATTTAGTTGGGCTTAATTCAGCAGAGGCATGTGTTGAAGCACAAATATATTTTGGAATTGTAAATAGCCTTTACAACTACATTCATTGTTTAACATCAAGGTGGGAGGTTTCAAAACAGCATGTTCCTATTCTATTAAAATCAGAGATTAAAACAAGATGGTCGGCAAGAATTGAAACTGTGGAAGTTATTATATAAACACATGGACAAAGTGCTCTCTGCTCTTAAAGAATCAGCCACCCATGAATTTTCATCTCCAGAAACAAGAGCTAAATTTCTCATTTGAACATGAAGAGCTCAGAATTTGTTGTGATTACATGCTTCTGATATTCAGTCCTTAAAAAAATTGATCGAGTGAGTAGGTTTTTGCAATGAGAGAAGACAACAGTAGACAATGCTGCAAGAAACATACAAGGTCTTTCAACTTTATTATCATCAACTAGGGAGGTAACTATTTCAGATGCAATTACTGAGGCAAATTTTTTATCTTGCAACATGGACATAGCAGCAGAGTACAAGGAAACAAGCGAACGAAAGAAAAAGAAATTGGCAGAAGACGCACATGAAGATGAAAGTACAAATTTGAAGAGATAAGGTACGGGAGAAGTGATTTTCAGAAGATCACTTTTTCAAATTTGTGACAGAATTATTACTGAGCTGACGAACAGGTATGATGCATTGAAAATGATTGCTGACAAGTTCAGTTTTTTGTGTAAGGCTCAAATTAAAGCACTAGACATTAAAACTTTGGAAAGTAAGACTACAGAATTGGCTACAACCTATGCAAACTATTTGAACGAAGAACTTCTAAATGAAATCGAGAGTAACAAGTGTTCTAAGTTTCATGCCCTAACTGTAGAAGATGAACTGGAAGCCGCAACAGCAACATCTTTGCTCAGAATATTTTGTAAGAGCAAGTTGTTAGAGGGTTATTAAAACATATGTGTAGCTCTAAAAACATTTGTAGCACTTCCAGTTTCTGTGGCATCTGGAGAGAGAAGTTTCAGTAAATTGAAACTTATTATAAGACCTATTTAAGAAATACCATGACCCAGCAAAGACTAACAAATTCAAGCATCATAAATATTGAACATGAAAGGCCTTCTTTGCTTTCTTTTGATGAAATAATAAACACATTCTCAGCAAAAAAACCCGAAAAATTAGAATCATTTGAAAGATGTTGCTTTTGCGGCTTCCAGTTCATCTTCTACAGTTAGGGCAAGAAACTTATAACTCTCGATTTTATTTAGAAGTTCTTCGTTCAAATAGTTTGTGTAGGTTGTAGGAACTTAATCAAATTATCTTGTAGATCTATTTTTTTCTTGTAACTATATATTTTCTCGATTAACTGACTTATCATTTCACTGCATAACATTTTTGTTTTACTTAGTCTGTTATATCTTATGATTTACTTCATTCAATAATTAATCTTAAATCCTTGATTGATTTCATAGCTTCAATTGCAGATTCTGCCTCTGGAGAATATTTAATGCTAATGCATTACCTGGATCATAAAGGTGTTTGGTGTGAAGGTGTAAAACACATGAAGGTGTTTTAGTAAGCACAAGAGAAACTTATGACACAAGAAGTATAATTATAAGTATAATTTCTACTTGAGTTATTTATCAGACAATTTTCTAACAATTTTACTTCTGTACTTTTTCATTCAAGTAATTGGCTAGCACTGAAGATTTTTGTGATGAGTGATATTTGCTACTGTACTGTAATGATCAAAAACTCCATATCTGTCATTCCTTGTATATTCTGATTATCGCAAATTATGCATTTTGTTAATATTCTTTGATTAGATTTTTTCCAATAAGATCATCCACCCACTTATTATTCTATTGTTAAAGATGCATTGAAAATTAATCCCTAGTATTAATAGCAATATTCATATTTTCTAAATATTCTCACATCAACAAGTTAATTTTAAAGTCGGGGCTTTGATTTTTCCACCATTGTTTTCAATTATGTATGTAAATGAAAATTAACAATGAGAAGACTTATATTATCATTAAAACTGCCTTCTAATTCAACCTAAGTTTTATTTCAACGTCGTATAGGCCTATGACTAATATAGTAATAATCCCTCTCATTATTGTTAATCAGTCGGTCGATCATGAGGGGGGCGCCAAAAGTAACCCTTGACCACCCCCCCCACCACTAGAAAAAATGGTAGATCCGGCCCTGCGTCAGATCAAGAAGTTATAGAAGCTTTCAGAAATAACAGGCAAGGATTAAAACTGTGAAATAGTTCACCAGACAAACTTTTCGACTGTTTGAATAGATGAGTAGATGAATTCTAAGACTTTGAGGAAGCTTTTTTGCTCGAAATCCCCTCCCCCCTCTCACCCTTCGTCCATCCCGCCTCCCCTTCCCCCCGCCAGTAGGGTGGGGGGTGTTCTGAAAATAGATTCCCCCTTCCCCTTGCCCAGTGGAGGTGAGGGGGTTGAAAAGAGAGAGATATATCTTTCTCTCTCTCTCTCTTTCTAAAAATAGATTTCCCCTTCCCCTTGCCCAGTGGTGGTGAGGGGGATGAAAAGAGAGAGATATATCTCTTTCTCTCTCTTTCTCTCTCCCCTTCCCCTTGCCCAGGTGAGGGAAAAAAAAAATTTCCCTTTTTGGAGGAAAAATTCCCTCTCTATACTGACAGATTAAAGTGAATCCATATTTCTACATCTAATGCTATACTGTCAAATTAAAGTGAATGCTAGATGAGGGAAAAAAAATCTCTTTGAGAGGGAAAAATTCCCTTGGTGTCAGATTAAAGTGAATCCATATTGCTATACTGTCAAATTAAAGTGAATCCATATTTCTACATCTAATGCTATACTGTCAAATTAAAGTGAATGCTAGATGAGGGAAAAAAATCTCTTTGAGAGGGAAAAATTCCCTTGGTGACAGATTAAAGTGAATCCATATTGCTATACTGTCAAATTAAAGTGAATCCATATTTCTACATCTATACTGACAGATTGAAGTGAATCCATATTGCTATACTGACAGATTGAAGTGAATTGAGAAATTCTCTCTCTCTCACTGACAGATTGAAGTGAATCCATATTGCAATACTGACAGATTGAAGTGAATTGAGAAATTCTCTCTCTCCCAGTATAGATGAGGGGGAATAATTTCCCTTTGAGGGGGAAAAAATTCTCCACTGACAAATTAAATTGAATCCATATTACTCTATACTAGCGAATCCAGAGTGAGGTCAATGACTCTCTCTCTACATCTAATTGAATTGAGAAATTCTCTCTCTCTCACATCTAATGCTATAAATCTCTACAATGATCTAAGTTCTTTTACATTTGTTATCTGCAATATCGTACAAGCATTTCCAAAGTTCATCGGAATTTTTAACAACAGATAATGCTGAATCATTTGTACAATCATAATGTTGATGACCGCTGTCTAGAATATTGAGCAGTTCGAAAATCCCAGATAAAATCGAAAAGTGTACATTTTCTGTTTTTGTTAACGGTAAATCAACATCTTGACATCCTGTTGAAAATTTAATATTCTTCGCAATTGAATCAAATTCATTAAATGAAATTGACATCAAGAGACGAGTTAATCTTTTGAATTTTGAAAAACCATAACACTGCATCTCGCAGATGTCTCGAATGAGGGGAATAGAGAAAGATATATCTCTCTTTCTAAATTGATGAGATGCACGTGTTATAGGGGCTCGTGTCTGTATAAAAAAGATCACCCCACACGTGTTGTCTGGTCTAGCTCTAAGCAGCAAC
Organism: Nilaparvata lugens; assembly: GCF_014356525.2. NCBI lineage: Eukaryota > Metazoa > Arthropoda > Insecta > Hemiptera > Delphacidae > Nilaparvata > Nilaparvata lugens. Next base: position 42,373,946 of record NC_052518.1, on the reverse strand, counting down.
TAAACTAAAAATCGTGAATGGGATATTGGAATGAAAAATCATTTGAAGGCAGAAAAAGTTTATTTACACATTTTGGCACAACTATTCATAATTTCATCTTCAATTCTAATTAGCTTATCTATACACAAATTATGAGGACGATAATAACATAGATAGTCTCTTATGTCATTTAAATTAACCGTGCTTAGAAAAATGTCTTTCAATTGTTTCGCCAAACTATAATTTTCAGGAGTTGATTTCCTAATTGCACTTTCACACTCATCGTACCATTCAATACAGTTTTTTAACCTCACTCCCAATTCGTTGTCAGCAGCCAACCACTTTCTCGGATCCATGTTGTTGAGCGAATGAAGAAAACTAAGTATAGGCAGGAACTATTATAGAGTAATTAAGTGGTCTTTCTTCATTAATTGACAACAGACAACATGTACGTGCTTTATGCAGTCTCAATGCATGCAGGCAATAAACACATTGTAGATCCTTTCCGTTGTAGAAGAATCCATAACGAGCAAAGTTTCTTTTCTGTGAATTCGTGTACATCGGAGCCATTTTCATACTTTGCATTCGATTGTTTTCGCACAAGAAATTATTTGTTTGATACATATTTTTAAACAACAAAGAATTATAATGTAAGGCAGAGAATAAAGCACAGCGGGAATGTGGTCTATTTTTATGAATGTTACACGCAGCATAACACCATGAACTAGTGAAAAAACTGAAATCAGGTTTTGGAAAATCCTCTGGTATACATTGAACGTTGCTATGCAATCTTCTCAAAAACTTTGCTTTCTCAGTTCCTTTTGTGAAAATTTTCTCATAACCTGCAAGGTAATCACGTATTAATGACTCACTGTATTCTAAATCTCCATCTTCCCATTTTATTTTATGATAGTGACGTTCTAACCATGTTACATCGTTATACAATTTTGCACTCAATTCTGTCTTTGCAAATGGTGATTTGAAATGTAACACAATATAATTATTAAACTGATCAATTATGGCAAGTTCTTTCACAATAATTTGATTACAATCTTGTTTAAACCAGTGAAGATCAACCGTAGCAATTTTCGTAGATGTCTGCTTGTCCACTCCTTTATCTTCGACGGCGGGCTCCTCAAATCCTTCGTCTTTCTCTTCTCGTTTCTCCTCCTCCTCCTCCACCTGCAGCGGCTTCTGGATCGGTGCACCGCAGCTTGGTTCATAATAGAAACTATCAAGATCGCACTGAATACCAATAGAGCGAGTTTGTGGCTTGTCCAAAATATCAGAACACAAAGAATAGGACATGTTGTCTGTTCAAAGGTGAAACTGATAATGAACTAAATTGAGCAGAATGCACACCTTATATAGGCGGCGCGCTCTATCAATAAAATTACTGAACTTCTTTCACCATGCTCATGAGAGGTGTGTACTCCATCACACGATCGCTAATTAAAACGCAATACGCGGAAGTATTTGCAGGTACTGCACTATTGAATTCCATTTCAATACGAACATCTGTCGATGATTTCAATTGACTTGGTTGGTGTGAACAATCTACAACAATCAGCGGTGTTGATTCACAAAACGTTTTAAAGTCATTTTCTGTTCCGAGTTCGCTATTGATTGAATGATTATAATACGAGGGCGCGAAATCCAGGAACATCCGGTATAAAACTTCCTTCTTACCTAGCAGATTTTCATATGGATAATACTCACTGTTCAAATATACTTTAACATTGTAAATACCACAGCTATTGAAATTAGATATTGATTTTTTAATTTTATTCCTACGATCAGTTTGAAATGCAATTATAACGTATTTTGGACTATCAAAACTCGATGTGGTACGAACTGCCCAAGAATGGTTAAGTGAATTTTGCAAATTTGGTAATTCACAAATTTCCCAATGCCGGAAACCTAATTTCAGTGGAGTGTCAGCATCAAGCAGTCTCAAAAATTTCAGTCTTACATGATCTTCTAAAGTTATGTAGGGCATTCTCCATTGCAGTTTTGTAATTTTCACACTAACGCTTGTTCCACTTGTAGACTCAACACAATTTAGATCTGTTGGTGACCTCAATAAGACGAGTTCCTGTTTCAAATTTAAAATTATTCTTTGAAAATCTTCAAAAAACGGGAGGATTAATTTCAGCGGTACACAGAAAGTGAATGTATTATCCGTTAGCTCATATCCTGCTCTGTCAAAACCAGCCAAGTGATATGTGTTTTTATCGAGAGTATTCTTCACTAGAATAGCTTTAATTGTGGATGTTAATCCAATCAATCTTGATTTAGAAATTTGCTGACCTGCTAATTCATATCGTATTTCGTCAAAAAGGTTGCCGATTACATTACTGCTTAATTTATAGTCTGCTGCAACTGGTGCATCGGCTGGGTCTGTTCCCGGTTTTGTACAGTTAACTGTTCCCTCAATCAATATGAATGATTTACAAGGTAAAGAATAGACATCTGAAGAATTTATGCCAATACGTGCCTCATCAGAGTTTTTTATTTCCTGTCCCGAATAAACTGTATGAGTGTGAAATTGGAATTTAGTAATATCATTATAAAACTGAAGGTCTGTCTCCACATCCAGATTTTCACTAATTGCTGTGCCTGACATTTCGCCAATCAACTATAAAACCCAACTTTTCTAATATTCTCGTGCTTTTAGCCGACAAAGCACGTTTGTTTTTAGGTGTTGACACTATCGCGTTCCTTTCTCTAATGACTTGATTGGTCTTATTCGAATGTGGGTTGAAAATAAGATAACCCATTACTTTTCACATATGTGCAACCTAATTGTAATTGTATCTTCACGGAAATCAATAAACGATCCATTCTGGTCCGTTACCTTTACATTAATAGTTTGAATTCGATGCATATTCAAAGGTACATAAATAATCGGTGATGGTACTTCGTTTATTAAATAACCGCTAGGAACCTTTGGTAAAAATTCCTAGATTATATGTTTTTGTTTTCCCTCAGAGTAACTCCCGCAAGCTAAATTACACTCAACTACAATACTGTCAACGCTTGTTATTTTAACCAAATGTTTGGAATAATGCCATTTATTTGGCTGCAAAACAACATTATCAAAACGAAGTATCTTAGCAATCGAATCAGAACGTGTTAAATCAATGGGTTTATCAGAATAAATTTCAATCTTCATAGTATTTGCATTTGCACGTATAATAAGTTTATTCTTCTTCCCATCAATATTCAATTTATTCTTTAAAGATTTTATAATATCTTCAAGTTCATATGCGCCGGTATCCAACATGATTAACTTATCGCCATATTTGAAGCTAGAATTTGTTCCTTTGTTTACGTTTGCAATGCTATTGTAACTACAAAAATTAATCAGTCCAATTTCCCATTCACAATTTTTATCCAATTCTATAATTTCTTGTAAATGTTCATAGAGGTTACTTGACTTTGATCTTAAGGTAATAACGACCATCTTGTGTGTTCACCACAAACACTTAATTACAACTGATTTGCAAGAAACAATAATGTAAGATGGCCACAAAAATCACTATTTAATGGCTGCATATGCTCCACATTATAAAATATATTTACTCCATTTTCTTTTTTCCAATATTTGTCCAATTCGTATGGAGGTTGTAAATTTCCAATTGGATCAAAATACCAAACATTAGAGCCAACTTTCTTATATGCTACCCAATATGTGCCATCCTCGCTTTCCCTTGCTAAATTCACAATGGCATTCTCGTTTTTTTAAATTTTTTTGGGTAATGCATCTAGCATATATATTCCTCTTAGCTGAATCTGTAATAATTTCGACCAATCAATCAAATCAAAATTACTCAATTCTCCTTCAATATTCATGCCTTCTTCTTCTTTCTCTTCTTCCTACTCTTCTTTGTTGTTCTACGTTTCTTAACTTGAGGGAATAAACTCACTCCATATGATGATGGGGGTAGGGGTGGAACTCTCCCCCCACTAGTTATTTGAGGAAAAGGCTTCAAAAAATATCCTTTTCCTGCAATATGCTTTTTCAACTGAGCTATAGCTTTGCGTCTAATATCGTTACTATAACTTCTCCTCTCATTCTTCTTCTTCTTCTTCTTTCTCAAAGACCCACCAAACGCCGCTTTAGCTTTCATAATGTTTGTAACAAGATAGCTAAGTGCTTTCTCGGCAAGGGGTGTTTGAGGATTTTTGAAAATGCCCCATGCAGCGTTTGCTAGAGCTCTGTCAGCTACCACTCGAGTTTTATTATTGCTATTTTGAGTATAGGCTATATCATGTATCTTGCAAGCTCTATCTAATGAATTTATACCTTGATCACCTCTCTTTAACCTTTCATTAACCTTGGTGCCCGGCCCGCAATACTTGTATCCCGGAATATGATATTCTTCTCCCAGGTTATCAATTACCTTATTTAAAATAGTTGATGTCACATTACCTGCCAAACCTGACATACCTTTAAAAACTCTTGAACTCAACGCTGAAAAACGCTGAACTCAAGATTCCTCTACCCCGTTTCCTCGAACTCTGCTTTTTTCTCCTACATACCATTTTTCATTACCTTTCAACTCAATGGTTGAACATTAACTGAGGTGAATTAATCAATACATCAACTTGAATTGAATTGGTTTAATTTTCAATCGAGTTGGAAATGAATTCACACCACAATCAATCATAGTCAAAAATGTCTAGACTGAAATTTGAAACAACATATCGTTCACTCTCTCTCACGCAACTGTTTACAAGATTTTATGTTTCCGGCCCCAATATAAAGTCTTTATATTTGACTAAATCCATTTTTCCTGTAATAATTTGCACTACCTGATTTTCGGAAAGGTTATGTTGTTTTGCCTCAATCCAGTTCATGTGAAAACTTACCTGGGCGTATTTGGATACAATGTCGAGGGCGATTCTGTGAATGAATAAATTTAGATAGTCAATGAATGGAGCCGAACATTGCAGTCTCATGACAGTACCCTCTTCCGAATTTTTGATTGCCTCAGCTATTTCATCACAAATGCTTTTCACAGCGACTCCCAACTCGTTTTTCTTAATAAGATCTCCTATATCATTTTTAGTTGCATACTTTTCCGCAATTTGCTTAATTAGAATAGCAATAGCATCTTTTGTAATGAACTGTTCAATACCTTCCATAATATTAGCTTTTATTGCACTCGCAATTTCAGATAATCGTTTTTCAAACTCTTCCTTTGTTAATGAAGAACTAATCAATTTCTGCAAAGCAGATTCTAAATATTGCTTATCAATTCCCGATGGCTGTGTTTCATTTACTTTAGTTAAAATTTCTGTACTAAGTTGTTTTAATTTAGTATTGAGATAGTTTCTGTCCAGCACCTCCAAATTCTTAATTTTATCTGATACAGCTTTCAATTTCTCATCTAAATAAGCTCTATCAACTTTATTCTTGTCAATACTAACCAACTGAGATGAAAAGCTGTCTGTTAAAGTTTTCACTTCTCCTAATGCACTCTCTAGAGTTTGAGTTCTCTCTGCAATAGCTTTATCAATATTAGCACTGAAATTTTGTAATGTACTTAGAATATGTTCTCTTTCAATTATGCTCACTCCAATATTCTTTTTATTTTCCTAAACGAGTTTGGTTATTTGCGAATCTAAATAAAATTTCACAGCTTCGCTGATTCCTTGTTGATTTATCGACTCGATTATCTTCTGTGTTATCGAGTCAATATCACACGTAAGATTAGCAACAGCTCTGCTAGCACTAGCCGTATCAATTTGTCCAAATCGATGTAGAGTCATCGTAACACTAAACAATTAATTTTGCTTCTTTTAGCTCTTCAATTATAGACGCGATCTCCACATCATGCCCGGTGTTGCCACTAGCTTTTGAGGAATACAGTAAATTTAATCTTTCCACTAATTCGTCAAAATTATCAAAGTATTGATAAATTCTATCATGAGAATTATTTTTTGCAAATTTCAATAAACCCCAACCCTTCTTTTTACTAAGTTCTTTACTGGGAAATAACTTTTGAATCATTTGCGATTTAATTCCCTGATTTCGTTAAACATAGCCTCTTCGATCTAAATGTATGCCTGTAAGTGTTAAGATTTTTTTATACTTATCCAGATCTCTCTGATTATAAAGATTTGAGTTTGGCAATCCATTTCACTAGCAATCATTTTTTATCACGTTTTAATATTTTTTCAATCAAATACACTTGTCTCTCCGTTTCGTTTAATTGTGTTTTTTTAATTTCTTCTGCATAAAACCTACCACTAATTACTTCTCCATTTAGATCTCTCAGTGAGTAGGTTATAGGTTTAGAAGGGAATATAGAATGAATTACAAAATACTCTGCGCTCCAGTTTATGTTATAAGATTTATCGAAAAGAACCCTTTTCTTTGAGATTCGTACAACATCTCCTAGCTTAAATTTCGGTTTTGAATTTTCCAATTTTTATCGTCTATTGAATGCAGAGTTCAAAGACATTAAAACATGATTACGATCTTTTTTCCCCACATCTTTAGGTTTCATTCTAATGGATGAATGCATTGTTGCATTATAATCACGAACTAAACTGTCTAGTTGTGATATCCAGTTTTTGGTTCCATGTTCAGTTAAATATCTATAAATTTTTGCTTTAAGTGTTCTATTAAACCTCTCAACTATGGAGGCTTTCTTATCGGTAAAAACATGATAATGTTTAATACTATATCTATCTAATAACGCTTTAACTTTTGAATTAAAGAATTCTGTTCCCTGATCTGTTTGGAACAGCTTAACTCCCTTATTTTTAGAAATAATTGGCTCGAGAGCGTTAAATACAGATTGGCTTGCCTTGTCTTTTAATGGTACACAATATGCAAATTTTGAAAAACAATTAATAACAGCTAAGATATATTTGTAACCCTTATTAAAACGCGATAAACTCGTCATCTCAATAAGGTCGGCTTGAAGCGAGTCTTTTTCACTTTTCAACTCATATTTGCGAGTGGGATAGTTCACACGCAGCATGCTATGAAGCTCTAAAGCTAGCTTAGATCTTATAATATTCATGATATTTACAACAGTCAAATCAGTGGTGTTGGATGATTGTCATGGGACATACTGAACAATCAGTTCACAGTTGGCACTCTATAATGTCCAAATGGGAGAGTATCAACACCATTCTCAGCAATGTACCTCTTATCATCATAAGGGCTCAAACAGATTTTTGCACATTCAACCTGATACATGGTGTGATTATAGGATCTTAACATATTGAATTTTTCAATGTGTTCACTACATTCAAACAATGATTTCTTATATAAATTAAAATTAAGTTTTCTACATTTCACTCCACTCTGTACACCCTTTGCTATACATTTATTTACAGGTTCTTCATTCTCGTTACATACTAAAAATGAGTAAAGTTTCGATCTAAGGCCTACAAATCTATGGACAGGTTTTGAGGCGGTCTCATCCTTGAACTTTCCTACAACTTTATTTCTCTCCATGGAAAAGCAAGGGTGGGTAGGTGGATAGTTAGAAGTATCGAAAAGGGTCAAATTTTCTCTAATCAACTGATACACATCTTCGACTTTTAGGTTTAGAAGAAAACTGTCGGTGTCAGTCATACACAGTTCTATACGATCCCACAGTATAATTTTTTGTAATTTGCAATAGAAAAAATCGTACATATGGAATTTACTCAACTCCAGTACAGAAAAGCCGGAATAGACAGGCTTGTTCATTTTAAGTTCCAACTTGCAAGAGAAAACCGCGATCACGTTCGGACTAATTATTTGCCAGCGTTTACATAGTGGATTTGAAATGTACTTATCTAACTGTTTTTTATCCGTGATAATTTTAACATTCATTTGCTTACGACTACTCTGTATCGTTTTGCCAAATATTAGGTTACAACAGGCCTTAAAGAAGGATATTTCAAATTTATTTTTCGCGTTCTGTCTATTCCGGATATTGAAGTCGATGTAGCTTTTCAGCCAGGGAGATTGGGAAAAGCTAATGACGCGATGCACTTTCAATAATTTCAAACCGAGCTGAAGGTAGAGCTTTAAATTGACATAGTGAAAAATGTACTTTTCACGGTCGAAAAGTGTGTTCATGAGCTTTTTGGTTCCAGTTTGACCGTTCTCATTTGTTTGGTAGTTCGACAGCAATTCGCGCGGCGGCGTTTGGTGGAGAGGTGCGAGTGGGAAGCTGGCATGCTTATCATGTAACTCTTGAGGGTACTTGAGATCACATTCTATTATATATCCGGTTTCTGAATTGCTGTCCAAATTCGCGAAATCAAGGCTGGAAATTTCTTCCTCTGAGAGGAATTTGAAATTTCCAACAGGTAAGCTTCGGCTCATAGCTTCCGAGTATAAACTGTTTGCATCGATATAAAGCAGATAATTAGACGGTTTTGAAGGATCGTATGTTTCGGGTAGATGTTTGTTATTTGCTTTGCAATAACGTTTACCGATAAATGACACCCCACCCCTCATCCCTGCCTCAAACATAAGATGCATGTCAGGATGAGTAATCAATTCTAGTTCGACTTTAGTGTGTTTCAGCATGCAATTCCAGGTGAAGTGCGCGAGAGAAAGAAAATGGGTCACATCAAGGCCGTATGAGCTAAAAAGCGTAGACCTCATGGATTCAGAAACTACCACTAATAGCATCACGTCCAAACATAAATGAAAATCGTGATATTCACCCAGATTTTTCAGCTTGAATGTTGAGAACACTCTTTGCGCATGCTCATATTCTTCGCGAGACAGAGGTGTATCAGTTAAATCATTATGAAAACATTCGATGGGGGGAAGCGATGTTTCCGCGAATTTTTCGGGACAGCTCATGTACGAGTAGGGATATACTCCTTTTTTCAACAAGAGCTGTCTGTGTTCACGAGGTGGATAATGAAACACCGAAAATAATCGTTCGAACTTCTTTTCCATGTCTGTACTTTCTACCAAATTACGCACCAATACTTCCAAGGATTCAGACATAAACTTGTAGGGATCTAAAAATTTAATTTTGCCTACTGAAAGTGTCAAAAATCTCTCTGACGTATTTGGGATGCAGGAAATTCCTTTTTTACATTTACCGAGCGATTTCAGAATAAAATGCGAATCAAAACGGGAGAAATTATGAAAATAACATGATATGTACTCCGGAGTATGAGCTGTTAAATTACAAGAAACATGTGCCGCACACAAGTAATTACCGGTTTCATGCATGTGGTGACGACATTCAATATTGCTGTCTAAAAACGGTTCAGCACAAAGCCCTCAGTTTACTGAATTTTGAAATTCACGCTCTTGACTTTCGGATAAAGCTTGTATCGGAATTTCTCGTTTCATATCCTCATACAAAATGTCGCCGAGATCTGTAATTTCCTGAAGAAATTTCTCCATGATCTTTTTGTCTAAACTACTCGATCTATGGAGTACAGGTCCGTAGGCGATTTCCCCGTTAACATCTATAACAACGAAACAATAGCCGCAGGGAATATGACGCGCTGTTTTCATTGTGTAACTACAAGTAATTTCATCGGAATCGGAATCATCATCATCATTAATATTCACAACGTATGTTTCTAAATCCGCGTAAATGGTGTACTTTTTCTTCAACGTCGCGCCTAGTTTCTTGAATTTAATTGTCTCTCCGCGTTTAGGATATGAAACGCGCTGAGATTCAAACTTGGAACAAAGTTCCACATGTTTCAACAAATTTGCTTTACCATCACAATTTTTAGATTTGGTCGATGTAAATCTATGGAAACAAAAATTGCAAATGTGTACTTGACCGTGGCATTTTGAAAGGTGGGAGAGAAGACGTGATAGCCCGTTTTTCCCGTTCGCGGTATTTACTAAACAGAAATGAGTTTTTCCTGCATCGCCTTTTAGCATTAAAAGATTAATTTGGTGTTTACGAGTGCGGAAAATGCTTGTACGGAAGGGGAAAAACTTTTTGTTGTCATACGCGATGACGTGAATTGCAATGTCCGGATTGAGTATTTCAAATTTCTTAATATCGCGTGTCATCACCGGGAAATTTACACCTCGCGTATTAAGTGTGTGAGCAAACTTGTTCAAATACTTTACAGTCAGGTGTGAGTCCTTTGGCTTCTGATGGAAATACGCGAGCACTGACCATAAAAAGCATTTTTCGTCAGAGAGATTTTTCACATTTATAATACAATTTTTGTTTTTCAAAAACTGGGGTGTTTGAATGAAACTGGATGTGTATATAGGATTAAATTTAATCACGTTCACATCCAGTGATTCAATTCTCTTTAGCACCCATCCACTCCCATGTCTTACGAAATTTTCGAAAGATGAGAGGATTTTTTTCACAGCCAAGAAAAAATGCTCATTAAAATCTTCATAGTTCTCAAGCACGTTTAGCGCTATGTTGGAGTAACTATGTAGATTTATTAGAGATGAGACAGTCTCACCAACCTGCTTGTCATCCATCACCACTAATTTATACAGCAAAACATTTAAGACTATACTAACCATTTAACATTCCCATCATGGCGTGCCGCATGTTCCCTAATTATATCGAAAACTCGACGTTTCGAGCTCTCAAGCACGTTGGTAATGTCGATATCCTCATCCTCATCATCGAGGGTGATGCGATGGCGGACTGCGCTTGAATTGATGCCACGAAGTCTGCGTTCCCTCGGCATGATGCTGAAAAACAAAAGAATAATGATCAGGATGGCATAGGCAATAGTGTGTGTGTGTAAAGGAGTACAACTACAATTCACAATCAGTTGTGAATTAGCATTCACGATGTTATCACAAGGACAGATAATGTTGCATGAAAGATTGAGATTATTAACATTCGATAAAAGATGGACAAAAACTAGTCAGAATTTGTCCGTGGAAAACATGGCGAAAGAGGGATTTATATTCTCATCTGCACCAGACATTGTGCGATGTGTATTTTGTTCAATTTATTTGGGAAAATGGGAAGAAAGTGACATACCAGCAATAGAACATGCAAGGTACAGGCCGAACTGTAGAAGGAAAGATAATATAACAATTGAAGAGGAGAATTTCGATAATAATATTCTACGAGAATATGAAGAAAGATATTCAACTTTTAATTGTGTAGAAGATTCATCCGTTCAAGGAGAGTATTTTGAAAAGCATCATCATCTACATTGTGACTTTTGTAAATCATTATCCAATAAAGCAGAGTATTTTGCGAGAAATGGTTATTTCTTACATAAAAATCCATTCTATCTGCAATGTGTCTATTGCAAATATATTATCGAAAATCCATTTGAAAAAGTAATACATTTACTGTTTTGTTTATATGAAGGGTGTGAGAAAGAAGAGCGGGGCTTGGATGTTCCGGATATACCCTATCGTAAAGATGAAGTAAAATCGCATGCATGCAGTATATTGTAGAAGGTTTTTTATCCTCCGAGGACAAAAACTGTCCTCGGAGGAGAAAAACTGTCCTTGGAGGACAAAAACTGTCCTCGGAGCACAATTTTCCTCCTCAGAGGATAAAATCGAAGTAAAAATGTACTTACATGTACTGGTTGATGCTGTGTGAATCTCCTCGAGTGTACAGGTGTAGATAGTGGCCTATGGTACAGGTGTAGATAGCGGTCTATGACTCCTTTCAGATTGATTCCTCTCAGGTGTAGATACCGCCTTTGACTCCTTTCAGATTGATTCCTCTCAGGTGTAGATACCGCCTTTGACTCCTTTCAGATTGATTCCTCTCAGCGGTGTTGTCTCGATGAGAGCTCAACTGGTTATGAGGTTCAGAACTCGAGTTGAGAGGTGAGAAAATGCTGTGAAAACAATGAAATATTTAATAACTGAACTGAAATCATTCGAGAATGCTATTCAAAAAAGTGAGCCTCTATCTTGAAATGTTGTGAAATATTTAATAACTGAACTGAAATCAATCGAGAATGCTATTCCTGTATGTTGAGATGCCGTGAAATATTTAATAACTGAACTGAAATCAATCATTCGAGAATGCTATTCAAAAAAGTGAGGCTCTATCTTGAAATGTTGTGAAATATTTAATAATATTAGAAATATGTTTGAGAGAGTTGACATGGGGGATTTCAGCTTCTAGCAGGTGAAGTCTCATGCTGAGTTCTAGACGAGATTTTTTTTTTTTCGTCTTCTAACACATGGATGCTATTTGAAAAATGATTGAGTGTCGGAGAGAGAATACTTACAATCTGATAACGATGTGGGAGCACGTGTTGTTGGGGAGAAATTCGAATTTTTTTTTCGCCTTGTAGCACGCTCTCGCTCGCACGAGCCTGGAACAGAGAGAGAAACGTATGCTATATAAACAGAAGTGATGAGAGGAAAATGCAGGGAGAGGAAAATGATGAGAGGAAGAAGCAGGCGAAGAGGAAGTTGGTGCTTGGGGACGAGCCTGAGGTTAGCGGTGAAGAGGAGGAGGAGTCAATCTGCTCACAAACAAAGGTTAGTTTCAACAAATATTATTAACTTGTGTATGCACAGATTTTTTCCGTGATTGATTGTTAAAAAATCTGTGCACATACAAGTCTTTGATTATTTGATACGAATATTATTTGAAATGATTAGAATGCAAGGAATTTGAATTATGAGATATTATTGTTTAAAGTATTTGATCATGCATAAATGTTAGCAATATTTCCTTGAACTGATTAGAATGCAAAGGGAATATTATTTGAAGCGAATAGATATTATTGTTTAAAGTAATCGATTATGCAACAATGTTAGCAATATTTCCTTGAAGTGATTAGAATGCAAAGGAAATATTATTTGAACTGATTAGAAATTATTGTTTAAAGTAATCGATCACACATAAATGTTACCAATATTATTTGAACTGCTTAGAAATTATTGTTTAAAGTAATTGATTATGCAACAATGTTAGCAATATTTCCTTGAACTGATTAGAATGCAAAGGGAATATTATTTGAACTGATTAGAAATTATTGTTTAAAGTACTCGATCATGCAACAATGTTATTTCAATAACTGATATTACTCACTTTATGCAGAGAATTCGATGATGACAATTCGATGATAATCTTATGTAGAGATCTTGATCTGTAGTATGATCTGAAACAAATAAGACACTAATCAAATATTTTTCAACAGAAACGAGCTGTAATGGACGAGGACTCCTCACTTGTGCCGTTAATGAAGGAGGTGGAGGGTGCGGGAGAGTTGGACTTTGTCCAACTCATAAACAAACCTTTACCCAAACCGTGGATCCCGCTGAGGAAGTTGAAGGAGGATCTAGCGTACTGCATCATCGGAGCTTGAGAGGAGACCAATAAACACGGTCGACGTGTAATTTTAAAAATAAGGAATGCAGGAAGCAAATGTGAGGTGTATCTAACTCAAAGATTTGCTTCCTGCATTAGCAGAGAAAAAATAGAACATTTTAACATCAACTGTAAAAATTATGTGTTGCTAGTAACACATAAGTCGGCAAATTGGTCGGATATAAAAATTGTTATTGCTTAACAATTTTTATATCTGTATACATATGACCTATGTGTTACGAATTGTATAAATGTATGTATGTGTGAATAGATCAATAAATTGTAATATTGTTTCTATAAAAATTGTTTTCAATTCTTACCTGTTGTTGTTGTTGTTGATAAGTTCGTAATGAATAGTAGAAACACACAGAAGAAGAAATGCTCTGTTGTGAATGATATTTAAATAAGGTGACTGCGTCTTTTATAGTTTGTTGCGAGCATGCTCAGTAGTCTTTACCGCTACACACACACACACACACACACACACACACACACACACACACACACACACACACACACACACACACACACACACACACACACACACACACACACACACACACACACACACACACACACACACACACACACACACAGCTGTACACCCAAGCGCTCGCTCCCTCCTACATTAGCAGGTGTTCCTACAGATGTGGGTGGGCGCACCTCCCCCTTTTCAAATTGCATTCACCTTTTCAGATTTGAAATAATATTCTTATCATTCAAGAAATGTTATAAGCACATAGCAATCTGATACATGCATGAATCTTGTAAAAGCATGACATATTATGAGAGAGAGTGAAGTATTTAAACATGTGCTGTTTCAAATTTCAGTCTAGACGACCGCAATTGATTGTCGAAAACATAAAATTTATAAAGAGCGGTAACCATTGTAACGCATAGCTGCAAGAACAAGATAATGGTTTCACTTTAACTGGCAGTAGCGTACGGCCGATCAAAGGGGAGAACAGTCGAGAGCTGAGTGTTCTCTCCTTCACTCCTCATTCGTAGCGCAGAGATTGCTGCGTGGAGAGAAGCATATGGTTTCACTAGTACAGTATATGAATAGCGGATTAAAAAGGAACTCAGTTACTTCACTGAGTTTTGTCATGGCTTTCGCAATAGAGGAAAAGTGGTAGATATGGCAACGTGCCAGGGGCTCGACTTGGGTGCAAGTCAGTCTGCTGCTTGTGTGAGAGAGGAACACATAGGAGGCGTATCACAATTTCTCTCTCTCTATAACCTTGATGCATGCGCTGGATTTCCTTACGTATCATCATTAGATAAGGAAAGTGTAGCATGCGTCGAATTCCATTAAGTTAATTGCAGGAGGTGTGTCATTTGGTTCGAGCTGATAAGACGAAAAAATGACTGGTTATTTTGATTGCACAAGTTTCAATGAATTCTCATTAAATGAATAAATTAAATTTGAAATTTTTCTTAACTGTCGGGCGGAAAGCAAACCAATTGTATTAATCAATTTAATTTTACAGTACAAGTTATTAGATGTAGCAGATTCACTCAGTATAAAGATGTAGAAATATGGATTGACTTTAACTGGCAGTATAGGAAGGCGGGATTAAAAAGGAACTCAGTTACTTGTCTGAGTTTTGTCATGGCTTTCGTAATAGCAAAAAGGAATTGAGAAATATGGTGCGAGTAAGTGAGAATAGGAGATAATGCATGGGGCCATGTCATCTGGCAATCTCTGTCTGCTACTTGTGAGAAGCGAGGGGGGGGCGTATCCTGCTCTCTCTCTCTCTCTCTCTTGAGACTGGCATTAAGTGTTTGACATCACCATCATGATACGGAAAGCCCGCGTAGCACGCGTTCTTATCCATTAAGTTAATACCATCAACATGTTGATAAGGAAAGTGGGCGTCGTAGCACACGATGTACTTTCATTGAGCACACACACTTGGCTCTTATCGCTCAAGCTAATAAGATCAAAAATGAGTGAGAATTTTGATTGCACAAGTTTCAATGAATTCTCAATTGAATTCTCAATTGCACCTAGTCAGGTGCAAAGCAAACCATTATTATAAGGCATTAGATGTAACAGATTCACTTTAATTTGACAGTAGAGAATACAGATTCACTTTAATTTGACAGTAGAGAATTTTTCCCTCAAAGGGAAATTATTTTTTCCCTCACTGAGAAAGGGAAATTATACAGATTCACTTTAATCTGTCAGTATAGCATTAGATGTAGCAATATGGATTCACTTTAATTTGACAGTAGAGTAATATGGATTCACTTTAATTTGACAGTAGAAAGGGAATTTTTCCTCCAAAAAGGGAAATTTTTTTTTCCCTCACCTGGGCAAGGGGAAGGGGAGAGAGAAAGAGAGAGAAAGAGATATATCTCTCTCTTTTCATCCCCCTCACCATCACTGGGCAAGGGGAAGGGGAAATCTATTTTTAGAAAGGGAGAGAGAAAGATATATCTCTCTCTTTTCATCCCCCTCACCACCACTTGGCAGGGGGAAGGGGAAATCTATTTCTAGAAAGAGAGAGAGAGAGAAAGATATATCTCTCTCTTTTCATCCCCCTCACCTTCACTGGGCAGGGGGAAGGGGAAATCTATTTTTAGAACACCCCCCACCCTACAGGCGGGGGGAAGGGGTGGCGGGATGGACGAGGGGTGGAGAGGGGGGGAGGGGATTTCGAGCAAAAAAGCTTCCTCAAAGTCTTAGAATTCATCTACTTAGATGTGAGTCATTTATTGAACATGATGTTTTATTCAAATGCAAAATTCAACTGAAAATTACTCACTTTTTCAATTAAAACATTAAAAAATAGGAAATTATTTATTTATCATCCTGTTGTTTGACACTTCATCAAGTATCAATAGGTCTTTCATGCAACATTTCTGAACTACTTTACATGGTTAAACGGTTATGACCTGTTTTAAAAAATCAGCTTTGACCATATTGTACAGTTTGAAAATAAGATCTTCCATGAATTTGTCTCAATTTTTTGGCTCTCGAAACTATTTATTTTTTCAAGGTAACAAATAATTACAAACAATAACTCTCATTAACAATTTATTTCTCAAGCCGAATTCATAAGATTTAAATATTTATTTGAATATGTACAAGTAATAAACTGATATATATTATACAACACATCCACAAAATTCGAAACTATTTATTTTTTCAAGGTAAAAAATAATTACAAACAATAACTTTCATTAACAATTTATTTCTCAAGCCGAATTCATAAGATTTAAATATTTATTTGAATATGTACAAGTGATAAACTGATATATATTATACAACACATCCACAAAATTCAGCTATATGAAAAGGTGCAATTCATTTTTATATGGCTTGTATCAAATCATAAAAAAAAGAAAATTGAGTGAATACATGTTGAGAATATATATGAAATTGAAACTCATAATATATGAGTTAAAAATATGTGATATAATATGGTAATAAAAAAATTAGGTGGGGTAAGCGATGAATATATATATATATATATATATATATTATATATATATATATATATATGTGTGTGTGTGTGTGTGTGTGTGTGTGTGTGTTATAATCCATGCATACATGCAGGAATCACTTGCGAGACTTAGAAACTCATTCTGAAACTGCTTGCCAATTCAATAAGGAACATTTCCAAGTCAGTTGAATTCGGAAGTTTATTTTAGAATTATACAGTATTTATTTTTTTTAATTTTATGTTTGCAGTGATAGAAGTGACAACTTCAACAAGCTTTTCTTCTAATAATCGAATTCATAGAAATTCGACTGAGTCATTGTCAATATTGTAGAACCGTTCCATAATATTGAATAAAAACTCAAATATGTTGACAAATTCTACACTGTTTGAATTCATAGAATGTGTACAACAGTATCTGTGATTGTACTACTTCCCCGCCCGCTTCAAGCTGTAATCATCACAAGATGAGATGGGAATTGGGTGGAATAGATTATTCTGATGATCTAATAAAAGCTTGTCTCAAAAACTATGATAGAGTATATACAAAGAGTGGAGATAAAGCGGAATTCCTAAAGAAATTTCACAATTATGTTGAAACAATACCTGATAATTTTGAAAGGCCTAATTATAGAAAGTTCTCTGATTGCTGGACTTATGTTTGCAAAATTCATAATAGTATTGTTGATGGTAGATGTGCTTTATTCAGCGCTAAACATTATTTGTCATTGATGTTGTCCAAGGCAGAGAAAGTATTTGGTCGAAAAGTGGATTACTTATGTGAAGCAGAGCGAATGAAGAGTATGAAGATGTGTCCATTTTATACTAAGGAAAACAAACGCAAATATGCGAGACAAGGATCTTACTACAATGGGCAAGAGGTAATTTGTGTATGGTGTGGATATCAATTATATATGCACAAGGCGAGATTATGCAATCTTACAAGTGATGTTGCTAATCCAGTAAATTTTTCAGTTCTTGTACCACTCATATAAAAGCTCTGCTTTTAACAGAATCCATTCCAGTGTGCTGTTATGAATAGATCTGATCAGTGTTGTAATGGGTCCTAACTGTTGGTTGTATGCTGATATAGAATTGGAATCGAAACTACGTGATTACATAGACTGGTTTGATTTATGTGAAGAAGCTATTGCAAAAGAAAAAGGGGAAAATCGTGATGTTATGATTGCTAAACAATTGAAATTAATTTTTCTAAACACAGTGAATGTTTGTGATATGAATGATTACCTATGTTATTACAGACCTATGAAATTGAATGTTCAAAAACTAATCCAAATTGAGGATGAAGTGTTGCGCAATATAAGTTCATCTAACAAAGAGGATCCTCAGGGTTATTGACATTTGCAAACATGTTCAATCATGTCTGACCTTGGGATGGAACAAAGAAGAATGGTAACAGTGATGGTGAACTGCAAACCGGTTTAAACATGAAAACCTTGATGAGTGGACGGGGGAAAACAGTGTGATACCGCATACAATAGTGAAGTGGCTTCCATTCCCAGTTTAAGAACAGTTGAGTACAGAGACATGCTATTCTACTCCTACATGATGCTGCAGCAGCAGCAGCAGTTCAATTTGACTAAATTCAATGAGACATCAAGGGAGAGTATTCCCATTGTGCAGATACATGACTTGAAGTCTGACTCCAGCTATCCAATATATAAGGCAAGAATAGTTCATACACCATTTGGATTGAGAAGTGTGTTGCAATTATATGAGAAAAATAAGCAAGGACAACATGTGTTTTTTGACATATTTTTGCCAGAAAGGTTTTTATCAGACCTAAATGGACAAACTTTGGAAAGTTTTAATAATGGGAAGTATGTTATGAGATGTATTCACCGGGAGGATAAACCATCATTGGTACTTCTAGATGATGTGGCAAATTAGATGAGTAAGGAATGAGATGGAATAGGCCCATTTCTTAGCTGTGTACAAATCAATTCTCTATATTGAACTATTATGGGTTTTCCATAGTGGTTCAGTATGGAATTGATATTAATATTTCAGTTTTGAAATTGGGAAGCATTTTAAGCTAACGCCTGCGCTTTGTACAGCACAAAGATGGGGGTATATGAAGTTGAAAGTTGATGCAACTTTCAAGTTTATATACCTACATCCTCTTGTCAGGTGGAAAGTGAAGCATATATAATAGAAGGTAAGTATAATATTTGATTTAGTATAAGCTTGTTAGAGCTGCAGTTCAGTTGTACATAAGTACTTCTTGTTTAATAGAACATAACCTCAAATATGTCTCATTGTTTTAGTTATTTTAAATTCAAAAAGTTGTCCAGATAATTAATGGGAATAACTTTGGATGAGTTTACAGAATTGGCTAATAGCATTAGATTCTCACAATATTGTGTTGAGAATGATAGTGGAGTTAAAAAGGTGGAACAATTGAGGGGGGCCTGGGTAGCCTCCAAAGTAGAATATCTCATATGTTAATGTTGATAAAGTTGTCATAGTGGTCATATGATAATGTTGATAAAGAATTGTCTGATGATAGTGAATGGTCAAATTCAAGTTCAAAGTATTCAATCTTAGCTGAAGTGTATGAACTCTTAGATATTGTACTTGAGGAACATGGCCATTTCCACTATGGATGTAGCAATGATCATCATATAACAACAATCACAGATAGTAATCAATTGTGGGAGGCTATTTTTGATCTGGCTGAGCGGAAATGTATTGGGAAAGGTTGAAGTTAGTGTCTTATTCACTCTTTCAGTTACAATATGTCTGTGGACAGGTTTGGACGTGTTTCACATGGTAAAAGTAATGAGATAGATGCTAAGGAATATTTAGAAAATCAGTTAAGTGAACATAAGAGAATAGTTCTAACTAGATCCGACTTTGATGAGGAAAAGGTGGATTTGATTACATCCAAAGATAGTTTGAAGAAACAACTAGAAGAACTTAAAAAAACAGTTTTGACAATATCAGATTTTAATAAGGAGAAGGCTGAACTATTGTCATTTGATCATCTCAAATCAAGTTTGAAGATAATTACTAAAGAAGCAAAGACTAGTTTTAATAATCTATTAACTAGAGATGAGTACCAAAAAAGAAAGGTTGGATTTGTTAGTTATGATAATCTTAAGACTGGAACTAGGCTATTAGAAGAGAGTATGATAGATTATGTATACAATAATGCTGAATTAAAGAAATATATTCATGATGCAATGTACTGATATGCATATTATCCAATAGGAGGATGTGTAATGGCTTCAAGAACATTTGACTGGGCAGAGCTTGAAGGTCGCGGCTTCACATTAGAACATAGTGTGGAGGATTGTTTTTGAAGAATTGGAATGTCTAAACCAGAGATTCCATTCAATAAGGATGATTTTTTTAAACCAGAAAAACATCGATTGAAACATTGATATGCTGGTTATATAAAAAAAAACCTTTTGACTAGAATAAAAGGCTGGTTTTGAGGAAAATATGTGGATTTTGATATTGTGGGGGGGATTGAACTGATGAAAATGGGTGGAGATAAAAGGTTGATGACTTGAAGTGGGCAGAGATAACAGGTCAATGACCCCTGCTTGTCCCCCACCACTGTTGAGGGGGAGGGATTTGGCCTTGGCACTGGTCCCCGGGGGCAAGGCCACGCCCCTGTTTGGGTAGGCTGTTCCTCTAACAACTCACTACTGTGGGGACAAGTGTTGGTGAGCGGGAGGGTCTTATTTATGGATTTCGTTGGTATTCCGTAACCTGCTTTGTCCATGGTTGATACTTCCTTGAAGTTCGCTAGCCAAGTCTCTTTGTCCTGCCTTCAGAGAGATTTCACCACTATTGACTTAATACTATTTTTGCTTTTCGTGGGAAGTCGGTGTGCAGTACTTAGGTCTTTAGATGTTATTGGGCTACCAATCATAGTCGATACACAGTTTAAATCCTTGTTTACCGATTCCTTAGCTGTTTGTGGAATTCCCGATATAATTAAATTATGTTGGCGAGAATATTCCTGGAGAGGAGCCAACGGTGATTTAAGTAGATCATTTTCACTTTTCAATAGGTTATTGTCACTCCTAATACTCATAATATTATTTTTCAACCAGTTAGTTCACCCTTGAAACTTCCAAATTCCTTAGACATAAAATCAATCGATTTCCTTATTTCATTAAATTCCTGTTTGAATGGCGCCAGTTCCTCTTGAATCATTTCTCTTACAATACGGCCTATTGCATCAAGGTCAGCCTGAGTCAGAGATAGCGAAAGTTGAGTGCCGCTAATCTTATCGTCCGGAGCTGGATGCGATTTTGATTGTTTATCAGCGGGTGATATACCAGCCACCATTGAAGTTGCACTAACTGACTTGCATTTCAAACAGCACCATTTGGATTTGGCTTCAGAAGACATTTTTCTAAAATTCGGTTCTTTAATAGATGACAAACATAATGCTGATCAATCCTACATTGTGAACACACTAATACATCACGATCTGGCACTTCACAATTACACTTACTGCAGATCATCTTACTTGGTTTGAGTTTCACAGGATAAGAGCTGAGATAAGGGAGCTACAAAAACACTACTTGCCTCTTCGACTGTCTCAACTGAACTGGACAGGTTTGAGGTTTTCGATTCCGGGGAAATAGGTGGTACAGAGCTTTGGAGTTTGTGGGATTTGGGATTTTTTTTGTGGTTGGATTAGTATCTGTTTTTGAGGAGATTTGTTTCTGCAACAATCTTTCAGGATGGTGGAGTTTTTTGAGGTACTGGTCAAGGTGGTGGGGATCACTGCAAATTTTTTGGCCTCGGATTGAGACGGAATGTGAGAGGGATCTTTTGATGTGGTAGGGATGGAAACTCTCAAAGTGTAGGAACTGTTGAGTGTGGGTGGATTTGGTAAGAGTATTGGTGGATAAAGCATTGGAGTTGGAAAGCATTATGTTGGCATCTAGGAAGTTGATGGAGGATTCAGAGATATTCCAGGTGAAGGAGACAGAGTAGTTGGAGTTGAGTTGATTGAGGAAGTGGGAGAGGGTATCATGTCCATGAGGCCATATGAGGAATATGTCATCAATAAAACGGAGCCATATCAGGGGGGATAGGGTTTGTTTAGAAAGGAAATCTTGTTCAAGGAAGAATCAGTGATAAGACAGGTTTTACATCAGGGGGTGTTTAAAGGGTAGGGTACCAGTTGGAGTTGGGATTTCATCAGAGGTGAGTTGTTGGTTTTTACTAAAAATTTTCTCGAGATTGGGAGGTTGCTTATAAATGAGGGTGGGTGGTTGCTGGAAAAGGTGTTTGGATTGGAGGAGACGACATGGAACAGATCTTTTCAGACAGGTTTGTCGCTGGAATTAAAAACCTCAAATACCTCATTGAATATCTCAGATACTAAGCCGTTCTCATACTTTTTTCTCTCCTTTCTGCTTTGAATAGTATCGATTAATAATGTGAATATCTTCTGAACGGTTTCAGATATCGATGTGCGGTTTCCACCATTCATTTCTTGAAATTTCGTTATGGTCTAGACGTTTAAACACTAATAAATTATCATACAATTCCTCTCTAGTTGGTTTCTGAATACTGTTATACAGACCATTTGCATATAATAAACTTAATTAATCAGGAATCTTAATGGATATTCCTCTGTCCTAGTTAAATGGATTAGCTCTTTCATTAGTCCAGTGTTAGCTTTTGTTTTCAACTTGAGCATTTCAGAGGGCGCTTTTCCTAGCGAACTCAAAATTGCAAAAGTGATTCCAATTTCCAAAAAAGGTAACCGAAAATTGGTGGAGAACTATAGATCAATTTCACTTCTTTCTGTGTTTTCAATTATTTTTGAGAAGCTGATTAAAATTCGTCTATTGAACTTTCTAAATTCATCCAATTTTTTCTCTAGTAGTCAATATGGCTTTAGGGAGGGCTTGGGAACTGAGTTGGCTCTGAGGAAATTTGTCTCAGAAATATTTTCAAATATCAATAATAAAGAGATCAGAATCAGAAGAGTATCAGGTTTGTTTCTGGACATTCGAAAAGCCTTTGATACTGTGGACCATTCTACACTTGTCAGAAAGTTGGAGGCATCTGGAGTTCGTGGTCTGCCACTAGCTTGGTTCCGTTCATATCTTACTGGGTGTTCCCAGGCTGTAAGCATTGGCTTGAGTTCCAGCCCGCTTCTGATGATCGACTGTGGAGTTCCACAAGGCTCTGTGTTGGGACCAATTTTATTCTTGGTTTACATCAACGACCTGTATCTGGGCCCCTTCAGAGGAAGTTTTCCAGTGTTTGCTGATGACACGGCACTTTCTTATGGTGCATGTTCTGATGAGGATTTGTATGATCAGATGTCAAACGACCTGCACTTGATTTCCATGTGGTTCGGGTACAATAAATTAAGCCTGAATCTTGATAAAACCATTTATTTGAATTTTGGAATAGCCTCTTCTCTCTTGCTAACCCAACCTTTGAAGTTCCATCATGTGGGATGTACCAGTCGTGACTGTGACTGTGGTATCATCAATCAGTCAAAAAGTGTAAAGTATCTTGGCATTACTGTTGATGACAATTTGATGTGGAAAGGACAAATAGACGGCATGAAGAAGTACCTGCGTTGCTTACTGCATAGAATTTTCAGTTTGAAAAATATGTGTCCAACATTTGTTTTGAGAGATCTTTACTTTGCTCTTGCTTAATCTCGCCTTTCTTATGGGCTGGTCTGTTGGGGAAGTACTTATATAACTCACTTAAGACCAGTAATGTCTCTGCAGAAGTCTCTAGTTAGAGCAATTGCTGATCAAGAGAATGTTGATTCTCTATCTTCATGCCAGGTTATGAAAATCATGCCTCTGAGGCACCTGTACGTCTTCAAGGTCCTGTCTGAATTCTATTGATCTAGTGGAAATCAAGGGGCAACTTTGGGACATGAAACTGGAATAATGAGAACAAGGTTCACTGATAGGTTCCCAATCCCTAGACCCAATAGCACTTTCTTTCAAAAATCTTTTTGTTTTTTGCAAGGCAGGTTTTTCAATCATGTGCCACAGGATATAGTTTATGCTAATTATCCTCTTCCTGTTTTCAAGAGAAAAATAAAAAAGGTAATTTTTGCTCTCAATATCGATGTCATTAAAAGCTGGTATCATATTCAGAGATAAGATTATTCATTTATGTGAAAAACCCATGATAAAATGTTTTAAAATTAGCATGTAAGTCATATTGAGTTATCATGCCTTTTAGTATGTATTCAGTGAGGTTCCCTGCTAATGTTCTAATGTTCTACTGTTGTAGAAATTCAATAGGTCCAATCATATTGAATATCCTCAAATTTTTCAATTTTTAATTGCGTAGCTCCATCTCATTTTATACTTTTTTGTAGCCTATACAGTATATTTACGAAATGTTTCATCTTAGCCTAGTATAATTAGTTATGCTCTCGTTTCATATATTATTTGCTTCTTATTCTCTTTTCATTTTTGTCAATATTCTAATATTCATTATATTGTTGTTGATATGATACTCCTGTGCGCGGACGGAAAATTTATTTTCTTTGCGCTCAGTAAATTTGCCATAATTATTATGATTTAGTTTTGAACTTTTATTGTATTATTTACAATCAATATTGTGTTTCCAACAGTATGTCTGTATTTGTTTTTATGGCAAATAAAGTCTATTCTATTCTATTCTATTCTAATCTTCTGATCCATACATGTATGACAAATAACAAATATTATTATCTCCCATCATAACAATATTATTTTTATTTTCAATCCTTTCTAAGGATAAAAAATACTCTAGCTCTTCATTAAACAAATTGACATTTTGATTGGAAGGCCTGTAGAATGCTGCTAATACAGAGTGGGGCAGTCAAA
Organism: Nilaparvata lugens; assembly: GCF_014356525.2. NCBI lineage: Eukaryota > Metazoa > Arthropoda > Insecta > Hemiptera > Delphacidae > Nilaparvata > Nilaparvata lugens. Next base: position 42,349,388 of record NC_052518.1, on the reverse strand, counting down.
CGGCACTATTTTAGGTATTAAAATAACTTACACAGAAAATATTTTTAAGTAATATATTTCAACAAATAGTAAGAACACAAATGGAAATTTTTGTTATAAACAGAAAAATTGTTACTTTTTGAATATTACTACAGTAAGGTGGTGACCATCATTTTGCACACATTGTCTAAGTCTTGAACTGAAATTCTCACTAAGACGTCGAAGCACCTCTGGTGTTATTGCACGAATTTCTTGTGTAACCCGCATTTTTAAGTCCTGTATTGTTGCTGGACGAGTCTCAAAAACCTTTGACCTGAGGTATCCCCATAAAAAGAAATCACACGAGCTTAGAACGGGTGATCAAGGAGGCCACTGAATATCCCCATCCCTACTGATCAAGCGGTTCGGAAAAAGATTTCTCCATTGATCCATTGATACTCTTGCCGTATGGCTAGTTGCTCCATCTTGTTGAAAATAAGTGTCCCCATCCACATGAAATCGTCGAAGTTCAGGAATGAGGAAGTTGTTCAGCATTTGAACATAGCGAGCTGATGTTACTGTAACGGCGTGGCCGTTGTCATCCTCAAAAAAATATGGGCCAACTATTCCATTCGTAGACATCGCACACCAAACAGTCACTTTGGGCGAATGGAGTGGCCTTTCATGAAGCTCTTAAGAACAGACCAATACCGAAAATTTTGTTTGTTTACGTTTCCACTTAGATGGAAATGAGCCTCATCGCTCATCCATAAGTTATGGACGAGCAGTGTGTTGTCTTCAAATAACTGTAACATGTGCTCACAAAAGCCAACACGAATAGGATAGTCTGTAGGATTCAAAGCATGCACAATTTGAATTTTATATGGATGTAAATGTAAGTCATGTAAAATTCGTCTTACGGTGCAAGTTGAAAGTCCAAGAGCAATGCTATGGCGCCTGGCAGATCTTTGTGGACTTCTTGTAAATGATTCACGTACAGCTTCCACATTCTCGGGCGTTCTAACAGTTCTTACACTACCACCCCTTGTTACTGTTGTTTTACCCGCTGTTTTTAAATTGTTAGTCCAAACAGAAATGGCTTTCCTGCTTGGAACAGGCGCACGAGGCGCAAGATGAAAAAGTAGGCGGAACTCGCGTTGTGCACGAATGAAACTTCGGCCATTTTCTAAATATGCTGTAACAATGAAGCCGTGCTGTTCACCGGTCCACTTCTCCATCGTTACTAGCTTCCAAACGTCTAGAACATTTCAGTCACTGCTACTTCCCCCACCATACACCTCCTCTACTACACTGGCTTTGTTAAATCGTGCGGTTTGACTGCCCCACCTTGTATAATCTGTTTCCCATTATTATTAACTCTTAGACACATCATTTCAGCGGATTCAAATTCTATTTCAATCTCATCGGCACTCCAACCATCTCTATAAAAAATTGCCAATCCTCCCTCTCCCCTTCCATCTGATCTACATTTAAATTTATTTCCAAATCCCGGAATCCAATATAAATTTGTTACTTAATTTCTTAAATTGATTTCCGTGAATACAATAGAGTCTACTTCATTAATTACATTATCTAATTCTATCCTCAAACTATCCAAATGTTTTCTCAAAGATCTTATATTGGTGCATAGAAACCTTATTTCATTATCGGACACAATCTGCTTTTTCAAAAAAACCCTAGTCTCATTCAAATTTTGAAATCATAATGTATCATCATATAAATTCAAATCATCATTATCTAATTGATGCATGAAAAATTACTTATACACAGATTCAGTCAAAAATTAGTACAACGTAAAAAAAACTATGTGAAAATTATCCTTTATTGAATAACCGAATCCACGGTTTTTATTGTGTAAGTGATTAGCAGATTTAATAAAATATTGCTTTAATGAAAAATTTTGAATGTATTTACTGATTAACTTAGTTGGCCATGGATCGATTAAGTCAATTCATTTCATCCAGATCTTCCAACTTGATAATTCGAATAGCCTTAGATAACTCATCTTTTTTGACCATTATTCTATCACCGTTCATCCACACAAATTAATAATTTTTCACCTTATTAAACTCTTTCACTGTCATCATCAGCGAATTGGAATACAGTGTTAGATGATTGTTGAAGTATATCGCTCTTTTTGGACGATCTGGATTGATTAATCCAGTATCTTGTTTCTTTTTCCTTGCTGCTTTAATTATTTTAACCCTAACCGCTCTAGAGTCCAATTGCAGAATTGCAGGACTATGAAGATTATTTTTCGATGGCAGTCGGTGAGTTGAGATATATTTTAATCCTATTTTGTTTTCCATTTTTCCCAGCAAAGTTAACACATTCTGAGCTAGAACTTCCTCTTTTTCGAAAGGTATACCTGTAAGAATTATATTCCTGGATCATGCATATTTCTTTTCACATTCCACTGTTGTTCTTAAATCCTCCAACTCTTTTCTCAACTTTGCCGATTCTCCTTGAATAATCTCCATATAATCTTTCCTCATTTCTCCTACTTTGAGATCGATATTTGCAATCATATCCTTCATATCATCCATCTTTTCAGTGATTATTATATCCTGTTTGGCAAACAATTATTTTCCCATCATACTTTTCATTGCGATGAAAGCAGGGTCTGTAGAGTCTTCTTCAAAGCTATTCAATCTACTCCTGGATCTACATTTGGGACATTCTCATTCATTTCTTATCTGCACTCATTTTGCCTTTCATGTACTTTTTGACACTCCCGAACAGTTATAATGCAAATCAGACTGACACCTGCTGCAGGTAATAAAATCATTATCACCCGGTAGATCTTTATCGCAAACTGAACAGTTCATTGTTTTTCTTTGTTAAATATTCAATGAGAAATATGAAGCTACTTACAAAAATTTTGTACTCACTTCTCAGTCTTAACCTCAAAATGAACTGTCACTGCAGGCCGGTTTCTAAATAATCACTCACTATTTATCACTCCTGATACTTTCGATCACTATTTTAGCCCAAATATACTAATACATATTATTTATAATATATTTTTTTTAGAATTGACAAATCTAAGCTAGAGCTTCGAACTTAGATTGAATCCATGCACTGCTACCTTGATCTTGAGCTACATTCAGTCAGTAATAATATTTTATCAACACAAATGAATGAAGGTAGAAATTTCATGTGAAACTCTGAATAGCTTGTCACTTACTGAATTGTACCCCATTATTACCTACTTTACTTCTTGCACGAACTACACCTTCAATACTGAGCTACATTCAGTCGGTAATAATATTTTATCAACACAAATGAATGAAGGTAGAAATTTCATGTGAAACTCTGAATAGCTTGTCACTTACTGAATTGTATCCCATTATTACCTACTTTACTTATTGCACGAACTACACCTTCAATACTTTTCGACAACCAATATCACTGTGGAAAATTTTGATACATAAAGGTTTATAACATTCATCAGCTCCAATTAGCAGGATGGAAGGAATTGGTTACAATTACCGTTGAAATTAGGAATGTTCGTTGAAGGTGGGAATGTTCGGTAGTAATTCACTGAATTGCATAGATAGCTTCACATCACATAATAAAATTTAAATCATGGATATTGATTTATATGATCATTTTTTTAAATTTTACGAAAGTACCAGAGCTGACTCCAGTTATTGATGGAGCGATTAAGTCAGCTCGAAATTTCATCAAAGAAGGCTTTGAAACTGTACTAATTTGACATTGAACCAAAGTCAATCCATGTACACTACATATACGTTACCAATACTTATTTCACATAGGGTCATGTGTTGAAACACACAGTTATCTGAAAATATCAGTTATCAGGGACCGAAATAAAACTGATGAACAAATTTTGCAAAAAACAACAATATAGAAAATTCATTTCCTTTTCGAACTCTGTATCGATATCATGTATCTTATGACCACCTTCCAATTAAAAAAAGTGAAGTTGGATTCAAAATGTCGGCTCTAAGATAACAGACCAAAATTTTGATGCGACGGAAAAGTAGTTCTATTCGAATATAGTATCGAATATAGATAGTCAAATTTCCTTATTCCTCTGGGAATATTTTTATTATATTTTCTGGAAATATTCAGCTGTTTCCAGTCTTTTCATCAACTCTGTATATGATGGAGATATGGAAAAAGAGGATATATAGATACAAGAAGAATGAGAAAATAAAACCGTTTAATACACTATTATTATATTTTATGATTACTCTCAAGCAAAGTTATCAAAGTATAACAAACTGGAAGCATGATGAATTGGAAACTAGACAATCTGAATCTTGGAGGATTGAAAATAGGCCTATAACAATCCTTGGTGAATTAAGAATCTATAATATGCAAAATCTCAAGTTAATCAGTCCAGTAGCTCAAATGTGATGATGCGTCATTTGTGAATTTCCTAATCCTTCACGTGTATAGGCCAGTTCTTTCCTCCATTATATTATATAGATTATTATTTTACCTATTTTATTCTATCAAATCTGAACAATGAAAAGGATAACAAAGTGATATGTATAAGTATAAGTATGTGCAGAATTGTCAGCTCGTTTATCAAGAGTTTCATTACAATTGCATGATTATTTACTCTTAATTATGACTCTTTTAGATAGATGAATATAGCCATAGACTTGATACTTCATGTTTAGTGTCATTACAGATTGAAGTTGGATGAGAAAAATAGAGTATTCAAAATGATTACACCCACATTCTTCAGCTAATATTATTCAACAAAGTTATACTAAGTAAGGACCTTGGTTAAGCGAATGGACCAGGGCAAATGTTAAAATAATAATGATCAATGATCACCATGTATTGTCAACAAGCTGCGTTCAAAAACAGAAATGTGGTCAGGCAACATGAGATGTTCAACAACTAAGCCAGCACAATTCAAACCTGAAAAAGTGGAACCAAACAATTTCATTTGGTACGAAAGTTCTGACCTCAAAAGCCGAAATGTCAAGAATTCATAAACATTTGACGTCCCAACAAGAGGTAAAGACACGTTTGTAATTACGAATTTCCCATCAAAAAAGCGAATTTGCTGCATAACGTCAGACGATACTCTACTATCATTACTCTACTCAAACTCTAATCCCACATGAGGAGAAACATGCTCTTGTCTAATAGACCATCCATGCAGTATAAGCTTCTCGATTTAAACTGATTCACATGTCACTCATAATTATGCCGTAAGCCCACTCTTAAGACAGTTCCTCATTTTTTTGGGTTGGTATACATTGATATTAACTAATTCCATGAATGTCAAATGATTTATCACCATTAGAAATTGGATCACTTCAAATTATAAGAATAAAAATGTTTTTATTCCTTTGAACACATAAAAATGGCAAATGGAAACGTCAATAATACAATATAATACTTATCATAATGAAGAATACATTGGTTCAGTCGTACTATAAAATAGCGTGGTAATACATGTGTACAAGTGTAGAATGTAGTGATTATATATATACATACACAAGCAATAGGCAACATGGTCAGCCTGCTTCCAAACATTGTTTAGCTTCATTCGTATTCATCAGTTTCAGTTTCATTTCAGTTTTATTATTCACTATTTTTGGTGTATTTACTCGTGTTTCAATGTAAAATTATATATTCCAATTATTATAATTAGTACCTTTACAATAATTGGTACCTTTTTTCCAATAAGTAATCTTATATTCATATTGGAACAGCATAAACTTTCAGAGTTTTCAATAAAAAAGTTAGATTATTATAAGCTTGATATAATAAACCAGCAGGAACCCGTGCTTCGCAAGGATCTATTTCCAAACTTGATAATCTGAAAACTTGACGTAATAAAATATTGAAGAATTGAAAATAGACCTATAACCATCCTTGGTTAATTAAGAATCTACCCTACATGCAAAATTTCAAGTTAATTAGTCCAGTAGTTCAGACGTGATGATGCGTCAAACATAATTTTCCTATCTCGTAGGTGTTTAAGCCAACTATTTATTCTATTATAGATATGGTTAACGACTGCAAGAGATAGGAGTGTGGAAGAGAATAGTTGTAAAACTATGATAGCGCCAGAAGTGTCTCAAACACAATAGTAGGTACTACATAAACTTTTTGAAAGTGATTTGAAAAGAAAAATGTTAAAACAACAGAGCTGAAAGTTATCAACCTTCAACCTTATCATTCTACCTCCATTCAGAGAGGCTTTTGTTTGAGCCGAATGAAATCTTCTATCTTCTATATATATATATAGCACATAACAGAAGACACTTTAAAGTTTGTAATATGAATTGAAACAGGAGGCACGATATAAATAGATTGAAAACACTTAAGAACTTACATTAGAAATGGGGAAATTTTTGGAGACTGTGTCTCCTTTCTCAACCGAGCACAGACTGCAGTTTTGAATCCAACGGTTGTGTGACCACAGAGTACGCACGGAGACTCAATTAGAGCAGCAGAGACCACAGAATAAGCGGTGCAGATGGATGGAGAGAAAAAGGGTACAGATTCAGGGGACATTATGGGGTAATTAGGGGGCGGTTACAAACGGGATATGTAAGATTTGAGTGAGTTATGAATAAGGAAAGGTGAAGCTTATGAATTGATAGAAGAGAAAAGATTTTAAATTAGAAATAAAAAAAGAAATAGACTAAAATTGGAGAAAGGAATTGTAGAATTGAACTTGAATGAAATTTATTTTCCATTTTTCTCGAACATTTAATAAATATTTTATAGCTGTGAAATTCATTATGATATGATGAAATTTATTTCAATTCAATTAAACAGTTGTAGCTGAGGTACTATTGCTGTCTGTTGAGACCAGGACTGGAAGCAGCTCCAAGCACCCAAATAAAAGCCAATTCTTTGGTCTTGACATCTTTGGAGGGGGATGCGGGAGGGAGGGTGGCAATGTCTTTGACTTTGATTCAAATCTTTGATTAAAATCTCTAATTTTAAATCTTCTCTCTCCTATCAATTCATAATCTACACCTTTCCTTATTCATAACTCAATCAAATCTTAGATATCCCGTTTGTAACCGCCCCCTAAATACCCCATAATGTCCCCTGAATCTGTACCCTTTTTCTCTCCATCCGTATGCACCGCGTAATCTGTGGTCTTTGCTGCTACAATTGAATCTCTGTGCATACTCTGTGGTCACACGACCGTTGGATTCAAAACTGCAGTCTGTGCTCGGTTGAGAAAGGAGACACAATCTCCGAAAATTTCCCCATTTCTAATGTAAGTTTTTAAGAGTTTTCAATCTATCTATGTCTTGTGTCTCCTGTTTTAATTCATATTACAAACATTAAAGTGTCTTCTATATATATATAAATGATTAAGTGTCTTCTATATAAATGAATGTCTGTTTGTTCCCTATGACTTGAAAAATACTTGACATAACGGCATGAAACTTTGGGAATATGTTGTGTGAATATTTGGGATTGTTTCTGACCAGAAGTTTTAATAGTGTGGCTGATAATGATTATCTATTAATCCATTTTACAGACCTATGTTTTTTGAAATTGTCGGCCTAGCGGCTACCGAAGAATGGAAAGATGATCATGATTCAAGATCATATTGAGATAAGATGATTTAGCATCTAAAGTTACCAGCTGTAATAAACACGTCAGCCTATGACAAATTGTGTAGGCTACTGGTATTACAACGGTAGTTTGGAATTGAAGTGTAGTTGATTGATATCAGCTGTAGATAATGGTTCCTTAGAAGACCTATACAAATCATTATCACTCCCCTATCATTGAGTAACCGGAAAATGTTGGAAAAAATTATTCACCTCATGGAAGAGAGTTGTTCATATTGCATTCATTAATTGCAGAATAATTTACTCTTTTTTTTTAAATTTAGCTTAGCTTATACTCATCTTAAAATGGAAGATGGGAAGAATATGTAATTCTGTGTTATTCATCGTACATAGCATATTTCCTGGACTATCTATTGACAATCAACAACTATGAAAACATCAAATTCATCTTGAAACACTGATTTTACCTATTTTTATTTTCAATTCAACACTTCACTGATAGATATTACTACCAATTGATTGAGAATAATGAATGTTGCATGACTATAAGCACATAGGAAGTCCGTATTCAGATGTAAATGAAAATATTCATTGTCAGATAAATTTCATGATTCACCAAATAAAGTGAAGTGTGACATGAGATACATTGACTTTTTGGCGGTACGAAGTTTGCCAGGTAAGCTAGTTGTAAATAAAGCTTTATTATTAATAGTCAATGCTGAAAAAAGACTGGCTCAATCACCAGGAATACTATAACTTCTATGAAGGATCCAAAGAAAATTAAATTCGATCAGCTGATTGATGAAATTATTTTTAAGCTTTCCAATGATTACAACATATGTTAGAATATCATGTGTCAATTATCTCAGTTCCATATAGCATTCACCTTACCATGTTCATAACCTTGCTGAATAGGATCTTTTTTCATCCTTTGGAACCCTTAGAGGCAAAATATCTCAAAATCTGTTCTTAGTGCGCGTCTAGCATGTTTGATGAATATTTGTGCAGAGTTTTACGTCTGTAGGCCAATTAGTTTGAGCTGTAGTGTGATTTCACATGAACATTTTTGGAAAAATGCCCTCTCCTGGACCCCTTTCTGTTCCTGGTCGGAATTTTTCTGCATAGATCTAATTTTTTTCGTAGCTGAACAAAAAAGTACCTCATGACTTTGCTGTGCAATGAGCGGTTGAAAGGTACATTTTTGGGGGGCCCCAGCTCCCTCAGGGGGGCAAATTTCTGAAAATCCTTTCTTTGTGGATGTTTTAAAGGCTATCATGAAAAATTATGCAAAATTTCAAGTTCGTAGGCTCAGTAGTTTGGGCTGTGGTGTGATTTCAGTCTGTCGGGGCTTAGCCTTTTATAGATATAGAGATTATATCACCATCCAAAAGAGGAAAACTAAGCTTAGTCTCCACTATTCCTTTTTCAAATTTCAATGTTGATGGAGCTGTTTTTTTCCAATTGGATTTGTAAGCTGGGAATGAATTGGAATTAATTTAAAGTATTATTGTATCAATAATTACTATGGCTATAGTCGGCATGGTTCTATAAACTCGGTTTTCCAAGAACAAGTATGATGAACCCATTGTTCCTGCATTTTCAATTGGTCCACGATCATGCAGTTGCAGGGGTGGGGACCTTTCTATATAAGGCAGCACAGCATGCCGCAGATTCCCTTGGTCTCGAATTCAACACTGGGAGGGAGGAAGGGCTTCAGCCTAATCAACTAAGGGCTAGAATAAAGACTGCTGAGTCTAGAATTCTTTTGCGGCAGCATAAGGACAAGTCCTTGTATGGTGCCTTCTATGGGCATATCGAGGAGCAGGGCTTGTCCAAAATGCTGACTTTTGCTTTTATGAGGTCAGCAGCCCTGAAATCTGAGACTGAGGGTTTCATACTGGCATGCCAAGATTGTGTCATCAACACCTTGTCATACTGTAGCAGAGTAATGCACATGGATGTCCCAGATATCAGTTGCAGGGTGTGTCATAGAGCACCAGAAACGATCATGCACATCTTATCATCATGCTCTGTTCATGCAGCTGTAGGCTACATCCATCGACATAATTCTGCTCTGCGAGTGCTCTATTACCATCTTAGACACTCATATGGTATTGACAAAACACCAGTGCTGCCTTATGCCACAGGGGAGATTGAGTCTGTTGTGGGGAATGAAAGTTGCCGAGTGTATGCCTAGTTCCGGGGCTCTTCTACCTTGCTATTTCCATCGGGAATAGCAAGAGGACCTCGAGTAAGGCTAGGGAAGGCCTTGCTCGACCCCGAGACGCCGATCCTGAGGGCCAGAAACAGCGGGTGGCCGAGGTGAGGGACCCGGTGACCAGCTGCAACGCTCAGTTCCGAGGCTTTTCTACCTTGCTACTTCTATCGGGAATAGCAAGAGGACCTCCAGTTGGGCTCAGGAACACCTCTCTTGACCCCGAGACGCCAGTCCTGATAGCCAGAAACAGCCAGTTCCCGAACTGAGGGATCCAGTGACCAGCCACAACACCCAGATCCAGGGCTCTTCTACCTTGCTAATTCCATCGGGAATAGCAAGAAGACCTCAAGTGAGGCTTGAGAACGCCTTTCTCGACCCCGAGACGCCAGTCCTGATAGCCAGAAACAGCCGGTGCCTCAGGTGAGGGACCCGGTGACCAGTCACGATGCCCAGATCCAGGGCTCTTCTAACTTGCTAATTCTATCAGAAATAATCCAGTGACGATTGGGAACGCTGAGGACAATGGTGGAGGCCGCCGGTCTAAACAAGATTGGTGGTGGAGCTGGCACAGGTCAGGAAGAGAAAGGAGCTGCAGCACTGTGGCCACCAGTCACAGAGGCCACTGCATCTTCCAGATTGGAAGAAATACCTAGTGAGACGTCTCCAGAGTTTTATGGCGACTCCAGCAACTCCTGGGTGTACAGAGTGCACGAGCAGGAGTAGAGGAGATTAGGGATATTGAAGCCACTTTTTTGCTTGAAATCCCCCTCCCCCCTCTCCCCCCTCGTCCATCCCTCCACCCCTTCCCCCCGCCTGTAGGGTGGGGGTGTTCTAAAAATAGATTTCCCCTTCCCCCTGTCCAGTGGAGGTGAGGGGGATAGAGTGAGAGGGAGATATATCTTTCTCTCTCTTTCTAAATCCCCTTCCCCCTGTCCAGTGGAGGTGAGGGGGAGTGAGTGAGAGGGAGATATATCTTTCTCTCTCTTTCTAAAAATAGATTTCCCCTTCCCCCTGTCCAGTGGTGGTGAGGGGGATAGAGAGAGAGAGAGAGAGAGAGAGAGAGGGAGATATCTCTCTCTCTCTCTCTCTCCAGGTGAGGGAAAAAAATTTCCCTTTTAGGAGGAAAAATTCCCTCTGTCTACTGTCAAATTGAAGTGAATTCATATTTCTACATCTAATGCTATGGTGACAGATTGAGGTGAATTCTAAAGATGTGGGGGAAAAAATCTCTTGAGAGGGAAAAATTCCTTTGGTGACAAATTAAAGTGAATTCATATTTCTACATCTAATGCTATAGTGACAAATTGAAGTGAATCCATTTCGCTCTACTATGATGAGGATAGAGATAGAGATCTCCTTCTTTTACTCATGCCATCTCTTTCCTGCACCCTTTCCGAAAGGAGATAAGAATCAATTGAGAAATTCTCTCCCAGTATAGATGAGAGGGAAAAATTCCCTTGGTGACAGATTAAAGTGAATCCATATTAAAGTGAGGTCAATGACTCTCTCTATATCTAATTGAATTGAGAAATTCTCTCTCATCTAATGCTATAAATCTCTACGTTCTTTTACATTTTTTATCTGCAATATCGTACAAGCATTTCCAAAGTTCATCGGAATTTTTAACAACAGATAATGACGAATCATTTGTACAATCATAATGTAGATGACCGCTGTCTAGAATATTGAGCAGTTCGAAAATCTCAGATAGAATCGAAAAGTGTACATTTTCTGTTTTTGTTAACGGTAAATCAACATCTTGACATCCTGTTGAAAATTTAATATTCTTCGCAATTGAATCAAATTCATTAAATGAAATTGACATCAAGAGACGAGATAATTTTTTGAATTTTGAAAAACCATAACACTGCATCTTGCAGATGTTTGACGTGAGTCGAATGAGGGGGAAAGAATTCTAAATTGATGATATGCACGTGCACTAAAGATTACCCCACACGTGCTGTCTGCTCTAGCTCTAAATTAATGAGATGCACGTGTTATAGGCGCACGTGCACTAAAGATTACCACACACGTGGTGTCTGCTCTAGCTCTAAGCAGCAACTAAACTAAAAAACGTGAATGGGATATCGGAATGAAAAATCGTTTGAAGGCAGAAAACGTTTATTTACACATTTCACTACAACAACACATAACTTCATCTTCAATTCTAATTAGCTTATCTATACATAAATTATGAGGACGATAATAACATAGATAGTCTCTTATATCATTTAAATTCACCGTGCTTAGAAAAATGTCTTTCAATTGCTTCGCCAAACTATAATTTTCAGGAGTTGATTTCCTAATTGCACTTTCACACTCATCGTACCAATCAATACAGTTTTTTAACCTCACTTCCAATTCGTTGTCGGGAGCCAACCACTTTCTCGGATCCATGATGTTGAGCGAATGAAGAAAACTAGGTGTAGGCAGGAACTATTATAGAGTAATTAAGCGGTCTTTCTTCATCAATTGACAATAGACAACATGTACGCACTTTATGCAGTCTCAATGCATGCTGGCAATAAACACACTGTAGATCCTTTCCGTTGTAGAAGAATCCATAACGAGCAAAGTTTCTTTTCTGTGAATTTGTGTACATCGGAGCCATTTTCATACTTTGCATTCGATTGTTTTCGCACAAGAAATTATTTGTTTGATACATATTTTTAAACAACAAAGAATTATAATGCTGGGCAGAGAATAACGCACAGCGAGAATGTGGATTATTTTTATGAATGTTGCATGCAGCATAACACCATGAACTAGTGAAAAAGCTGAAATCAGGTTTTGGAAAATCCTCTGGTATGCATTGTACGTTGCTATGCAATCTTCTTAAAAACTTTGCTTTCTCAGTTCCTTTTGTGAAAATTTTCTCATAAGCTGCAAGGTAATCACGTATTAATGACTCATTGTATTCTAAATCTCCATCTTCCCATTTTATTTTATGATAGTGACGTTCTAACCATGTTGCATCGTTATACAATTTTGCACTCAATTCTGTCTTTGCAAATGGCGATTTGAAATGGAACACAATATAATTATTAAACTGATCAATTATGGCAAGTTCTTTCACAATAATTTGATTACAATCTTGTTTAAACCAGTGAAGATCAACCGTAGCAATTTTAGCAGTCGCTTGACCTTCTTTCTCTTCGTAGGCTTTGTCTCTCCCCTCAGCGGCGGCGGCGGGGGCGGCGGGCGCGGCGGGGGGTTCCTCAAATCCTCCTTTGTCCTCCCCCACCTGCAGCGGCTTCGGTAATCCTGCGTCTCTCCCCTCCTCCTCCTCCACCTCCAGCGGCTTCGGCGTACTGCACCTTGCTTCATAATAGAAACTATCAAGATCGCACTGAATACCAATAGAGCGAGTTTGCGGCTTATCCAAAATATCAGAACACAAAGAATAGGACATGTTGGCTGTTCAAAGGTGAAACTGATAATGGCTTACATTTGTCGCAGTACACACCTTATATAACCTGCAGTGATGCACTCTATCAACAAATTACTGAACTTCTTTCACCATACTCGTGAGAGGTGTGTATTCCATCACACGATCGCTAATTAAAACGCAATACGCGGAAGTATTTGCAGGTACTGCACTTTTAAATTCCATTTCAATACGAACATCTGTCGATGATTTCAAATGACTTGGTTGGTGTGAACAATCTACAACAATCAGTGGTGTTGATTCACAAAATGTTTTAAAATCGATTTCTGTTCCGAGTTCACTATTGATTGAATGATTATAATACGAGGGTGCGAAATCCAAGAACATGCGGTATAAAACCTCCTTCTTACCTAGCAGATTTTCATATGGATAATACTCACTGTTCAAATATACTTTAACATTGTAAATACCGCAGCTATCGAAATTAGATATTGATTTATTTATTTTATTCTTACGATCAGTTTGAAATGCAATTATAACGTATTTTGGACTATCAAAACTCGATGTGGTACGAACCGCCCAAGAATGGTTAAGTGAATTTTGCAAATTTGGTAATTCACAAATTTCCCAATGGCGGAAACCTAATTTCAGTGGAGTGTCAGCATCGAGCAGTCTCAAAAATTTCAGTCTTACATGATCTTCTAAAGTTATGTAGGGCATGCGCCATTGCAGTTTTGTAATTTTCACACTAACGTTTGTTCCGCTTTGAGACTCAACACAATTTAGATCTGTTGGTGACCTCAATAAGACGAGTTCCTGTTTCAAATTTAAAATTATTCTTTGAAAATCTTCAAAAAACGGGAGGATTAATTTCAGCGGAACACAGAAAGTGAATGTATTATCCGTTAGCTCATATCCTGCTCTGTCAAAACCAGCCAAGTGATATGTGTTTTTATCGAGAGTATTTTTCACCAATATAGCTTTAATTGTGGATGTTAATCCAATCAATCTTGATTTAGAAATTTGCTGACCTGCTAATTCATATCGTATTTCGTCAAAAAGGTTACCGATTACGTTACTGCTTAATTTATACCCTGCTGCAACTGGTGTATCGGCTGGGTCTTTTCCCGGTTTTGTACAGTTAACTGTTCCCTCAATCAATATGAATGATTTACAAGGTAAAGAATAGACATCTAAAGAATTTATGCCAATACGTGCCTCGTCAGAGTTTTTTATTTCCTGTCCCGAATAAACTGTATGAGTGTGAAATTGGAATTTAGTAATATCATTATAAAACTGAAGGTCTGTCTCCACATCCAGTATTTCACTAATTGCCGCCGCTCCCCCGCCTAACATGTCGCCAATCGACTATAAAACCCAACTTTTCTAATATTCTCGCGCTTTTAGCCGACAAAGCACGTTTGTTTTTAGGTGTTGTCGCTATCGCGTTCCTTTCTCTAATGACTTGATTGGTCTTATTCGAACGTGGGTTGAAAATAAGATAACCCATTACTTTTCACGTATGTGCAACCTAATTGTAATTGTATCTCCACGGAAATCAATAAACGATCCGTTCTGGTCCGTTACCTTTACATTAATAGTTTGAATTCGATGCGTATTCAAAGGTACATAAATAATCGGTGATGGTACTTCGTTTATTAAATAACCGCTAGGAACCTTTGGTAAAAATTCGTAGATTATATGTTTTTGTTTTCCCTCAGAGTAACTGCCGCAAGCTAAATTACACTCAACAAGAATACTGTCAACGCTTGTTATGTTAACCAAATGTTTGGAATAATGCCATTTATTTGGCTGCAAAACAACATTATCAAAACCAAGTATCTTAGCAATCGAATCAGAACGTGTTAAATCAATGGCTTTATCAGAATGAATTTCAATCTTCATAGTATTTACGTTTGCACGTATAATAAGTTTATTCTTCTTGTCATCAATATTCAATTTATTCTTTAAAGATTTTATAATATCCTCAACTTCATATGCACCAGTATCCAACTCGATTAATCTATCACCATATTTGAAGCTGGAATTTGTTCCTTTGTTAATGTTTGCAATACTATTGTAACTGGAAAAATTAATCAATCCAATTTCCCATTCACGATTTTTATCCAATTCTATAACTTCTTGTAAATGTTCATAGAGATCACTTGTGTTAGATCGTAATGTAATAACCACCATCTTGTGTGTTCACCACAATCACTTAATTACAACTGATTTGCAAGAAACAATAATGTAAGATGACCACAAAAATCGCTATTTAATGGTTGCATATGCTCTACATTATAAAATATATTTACTCCATTTTCTTTTTTCCAATATTTGTCCAATTCGTATGGAGGTTGTAAATTTCCAATTGGATCAAAATACCAAACATTAGAACCAATTTTCTTATATGCTACCCAGTGTGTACCATCCTCGCTTTCCCTTGCTAAATTCACAATGGCATTCTCGTTTTTTAGAATTTTTTTGGGTAATGCATCTAGCATATATATACCTCTTAACCGAATCTGTAATAATTTCGACCAATCAATCAAATCATAATTACTCAATTCTCCTTCAATATTCATGTCTTCTTCTTCTTCTTCTTCTTCCTACTCTTCTTCGCTGTTGTTCTACGTTTCTTAACTTGAGGGAATAAACTCACTCCATATGATGCTGGCGGGGGTGGGGCTAGAAGTCTACCACCACTTTTAGGAAAAGGCTTCAAAAAATATCCTTTTCCTGCAATATGCTTTTTCAACTGAGCTATAGCTTTGCGTCTAATATCGTTACTATAACTTCTCCTCTCCCCCTTCTTCTTCTTCTTCTTTCTCAAAGTCCCACCAAATGCCGCTTTAGCTTTCATAACGTTTGTAACAAGATAGCTAAGTGCTTTCTCGGCAAGAGGTGTTTGAGGATTTTTGAAAATGTCCCATGCAGCGTTCGCTAGAGCCCTGTCAGCTACCGCTCGAGTTTTATTATCACTATTTTGAGTATAGGCTATATCGTGCGCCTTGCAAGCTTTATCTAACGAATTTATGCCTTGATCACCTCTCTTCAACCTTTCATTAACCTTGGTGCCCGGGCCACACCACTCGTATCCGGGAATATGATATTCTTCTCCAAGGTTATCAATTACCTTATTTAGAATAGTTGATGTTACATTACCTGCCAAACCTTTAAAAACTCTCGCCGCTGAACTCAAGATTCCTTTACCCCGTTTCCTCGAACTCTGCTTTTTTCTCAAACTCTGCTTTTTTCTCCTACATACCATTTTTCATTACCTTTCAACTCAATGGTTGAACATTAACTGAGGTTAATTAATTAATCAATACATCAACTTGATTTGGTTTAATGTTCAACCAATGAGTTGGAAGTGAATTCATATTTCTACATCTAATGCTATACTCTCAGATTGAAGTGATACATTGCTTGAATGATAAGAATATTATTTCAAATCTGAAAAGGTGAATGTGATTTGAAAAGGGAAGAAATGATGGCGGACCACCCACATCTGTGGGAGCACAAGAAGGAGGGGCGCGAGAAGCTGGCAGCGCTTGCCTGCACAGCTGTCTGCCTCTAGCGGTAACTCTACTGAGCATGCTCACAACAAACTATAAAAGACCTGCTCACCTTATTTAAATTATCATTCACAACAGAGCAGCTGAACCATTTCTTCTGTGTGATATTCATAACAAACTTATCAACAACAACAACAACAGGTAAGAATTGAAAACAATTTTTTATCAAATGTACACTTATTTTATTGAACTAGTCACATACATATATATATATATACAATTTGTTACACACAAGTGTCCAAATTGTATACAGATATAAAAATTGTTATGCTTTAACAATTTTTATATCTGTCCAATTTGGGCACTTATGCGTAACTACCAAAACATAATTTTTGCATGTTACATTAAATTCACGAATTTTTGCTGCATCAATGCAGGAAGCAAATCTTTGAGGTAGATACACCTCACATTTGCTTCCTGCATTGATGATTTTCAAAATTATCCGGCGTCCGTGCTGATTAGTGTGCTCCCTCGCGCTCACGATTCGGTAGGGGTGGTCCTCCTCCAACTCTCGTAAGGGGACCCACGGCTTGCTCACCGGTTTGTTGATAAGTTCAACAAACCCCATTTCAGCCTCCTTTATCAGGGGGACGAGGGAGGAGTCCTCCTGCTCCGGCATACGTTTCTGTTGAAAAATATTTGATTAGTGTCTTATTTGTTTCAGATCTCTACATCAGATTATCATCGAATTCTCTGCATAAAGTGAGTAATATCAGTTATTGAAATATCATTGTTGCATGATTGAATACTTTTAACAATATCTAAGCAGTTCAAATAATATTTCCTTAGCATCAATTCAGTTCGTAATTTCCTTTACATTCCAAGCACTTCAAATAACATTTATGTATGATTGAATACTTTTAACAATATCTAAGCAGTTCAAATAATATTTATGTATGATTGAATACTTTAAATAATATCTAAGCAGTTCAAATAATATTTCCTTAGCATCAATTCAGTTCGTAATTTCCTTTACATTCCAAGCACTTCAAATAACATTTATGTATGATTGAATACTTTAAATAATATCTAAGCAGTTCAAATAATATTTCCTTAGCATCAATTCAGTTCGTAATTTCCTTTACATTCCAAGCACTTCAAATAATATTTATGCATGATTGAATACTTCAAACGATAATATCTCATAATACCATTTCTAATCAGTTCGAGGAAATATTGCTTGCATTCTAATCAGTTCAAATAATATTCAGATCAAATAATATTCATATCAAATAATCAAAGACTCGTATGTGCACAGATTTTTTATCAATCACAGAAAAAAAAAATCTGTGCATACACAAGTTAATAATAATATTTGTTGAAACTAACCTTTGATTGAGGGAGCAGACTATCCTCTTCACCGCTCACTTCGCCCTCCTCAAACTCGAGTTTCCTCTTCGCTTGTCTCTCCCTAATATTGTTGGACAGCGTCGTCAGCACAGCACGGCGCGGAGCCCACGTAGCTGGCGGACGCAGGCGTTGCACGGGGCTGTCTCCAATCACCATCTCACCCCCTGGCGATGTCGAACGGTGTGGTGCAGTGGAGGCAGGAGCTGAGGCGGCCGCAGCTGAAGAGCTGGCGCAGCTCTCGGCAGCTCTGCGCTGCCAGTAGTTCAGGACCTGCTGCGAAGGCGGGCTGTCTGGGAGGATGAACGAGGGTGAACTCATCTCGTATGCTTACTCTCTGCTGTCTCTGATGTAAATGGTAATTTTCCTCTCATCGCACGTGTTTATATAGCATTCGTTTCTCTCTCTGTTCCAGACACGTGCGAGCGAGAGCGTGGCACAAGGCGAAAAAAATTCGAATTTCTCCCCAACAACAACACGTGCTCTCAGATCGTTATCAGATTGTAAGTATGCCACACACGATCATTTTTCGAAAAGCATCCATGTGTTAGAAGACGAAAAAAAAAAATCTCGTCTGGAACTTAGCATGAGACATTGCTATAAATCTCCAATAAAACCCATGATTCTAATTTCGTTAATCAATGTTAGATCCTTCAACATCAAAGTAAGAGCATCTCATTTTTCAAACATGAATCTTGTCAGCGTTTTCTATCATCAATATGACATTTTAATATTTTAACTGTAGCAAAGTTGTTGCATTTCATTTATTTACAATATTG